>NC_041219.1:80564885-80568698 GCF_002837175.3 Physeter macrocephalus | reverse complement strand
TTTTTATTTCCATTTCTCTAGGAGGTGGGTCAAAAAGGATCTTGCTGTGATTTATGTCATAGAGTGTTCTGCCTATGTTTTCCTCTAAGAGTTTTATAGTGTCTGGTCTTACCTTTAGGTCTTTAATCCATTTAGAGTTTATTTTTGTATATGGTTTTAGGCAGTGTTCTAATTTCATTCTTTTACATGTAGCTGTCCAGTTTTCCCAGCACCACTTATTGAAGAGGCTGTCTTTTCTCCACTGTATATTCTTGCCTCCTTTATCAAAAATAAGGTGACCATATGTGCATGGGTTTATCTCTGGGCTTTCTATCCTGTTCCATTGATCTATATTTCTGTTTTTGTACCATACTGTCTTGATTACTGTAGCTTTGTAGTATAGTCTGAAATCCGGGAGCCTGATTCCTCCAGCTCCGTTTTTCTTTCTCAAGATTGCTTTTGCCTATTCAGGGTCTTTTGTGTTTCCATACAAATTGTGAAATTTTTTGTTCTAGTTCTGTGAAAAATGCCATTGGTAGTTTGATAGGGATTGCATTGAATCTGTAGATTGCTTTGGGTAGTAGAGACATTTTCACGATGTTGATCCTTCCAATCCAAGAACATGGTATATCTCTCCATCTGTTTGTATCGTCTTTAATTTCTTTCATCAGTGTCTTATCGTTTTCTGCATACAGGTCTTTTATCTCCTTAGGTAGGTTTATTCCTAGGTATTTTATTCTTTTTGTTGCAACGGTAAATGGGAGTGTTTCCTTAATTTCACTTTCACATTTTTCATCATTAGAGTATAGGAATGCAAGAGATTTCTGTGCATTAATTTTGTATCCTGCTACTTTACCAAATTCATTGATTAGCTCTAGTTGTTTTCTGGTAGCATCTTTAGGATTCTGTACGTATAGTATCATGTCATTTGCAAACAGTGACAGTTTTACTTCTTTTCCGATTTGGATTCCTTTTCTTTCTTTTTCTTCTCTGATTGCTGTGGCTAAAACTTCCAAAACAATGTTGAATCATGGTGGTAAGAGTGGGCAACTTTGTCTTGTTCCTGATCTTAGTGGAAATGGTTTCAGTTTTTCACCATTGAGGGCGATGTTGGCTGTGGGTTTGTCATATATGGCCTTTATTATGTTGAGGTAAGTTCCCTCTTTGCTTATTTTCTGGAGGGTTTTTATCATAAATGGTTGTTTAATTTTGTCGAAAGCTTTCTCTGCATCTATTGAGATGATCACATGGTTTTTCTCCTTTAATCTGTTAATATGGTGTATCACAAGTGATATTGGCCTGTAGTTTTCTTTCTTTGTGACATCTTTGTCTGGTTTTGGTATCAGGGTGATGGTGGCCTTGTAGAATGAGTTTGGGAGTGTTCTTCCCTCTGCTATATTTTAGAAGTGTTTGAGAAAGATAGGTGTTAGCTTTTCTCTAAATGTTTAATAGAATTCACCTGTGAAGCTATCTGATCCTGGAGTCTTGTTTGTTGGAAGATTTTTAATCACAGTCTCAATTTCAGTGCTTGTGATTGGTCTGTTCATCGTGTTTTCATTGTCATTTGTTTGTAGGTATTTTTTAATTTCCTCTTTGATTTCTTCAGTGATCTCTTGATTATTTGGTATTGTATTGTTTAGCCTCCATATGTTTGCTTTTTTTTTTACAGGTTTTTCCTGTAATTGATATCTAGTCTCATAGCATTGTGGTCAGAAAAGATACTTGATATGATTTCAATTTTCTTAAATTTACGAAGGCTTGATTTGTGACCCAAGATAGGATCTATCCTGGGGAATGTTCCATAAGCACTTGAGAAGAAAGTGTAATCTGCTGTTTTTGGATGGAATGTCCTATAAATGTCAATCAAGTCCATCTTGTTTAGTGTGTCATTTAAAGCTTGTGTTTCCTTATTTATTTTCATTTTGGATGATCTGTCCATTGGTGAAAGTGGGGTGTTAAAGTCCGTCTCTTGTAGACAGCCTATATATGGGTCTTGTTTTTGTATCCATTCAGCCAGTCTGTGTGTTTTGGTTGGAGCATTTAATCCATTTACATTTAAGTTAGTTACCGATATGTATGTTCCTATTACCATTTTCTTAATTGTTTGAGGTTTGTTATTGTAGGTCTTTTCCTTCTTTTGTGTTTCCCACCTAGAGATGTTCCTTTAGCATTTGTTGTAAAGCTGGTTTGGTGGTGCTGAATTCTCTTAGCTTTTGCTTGTGCAAAGACATAATTAAAAGGAAAGAGTGGGCTTCCCTGGTGGCGCAGTGGTTGTGAGTCCGCCTGCCGATGCAGGGGACGCGGGTTTGTGCCCCGGTCCGGGAGGATCCCACATGCCGCGGAGCGGCAGGGCCCGTGAGCCATGGCCGCTGAGCCTGCGCGTCCAGAGCTTGTGCTCCGCGAGGGGAGAGGCCACAGCAGTGAGAGGCCTGCGTACCGCAAAAAAAAAAAAAAAAAAAGGAAAGAGTGAAGATATATGATTGAGGAAGAAAAATAAGAACAAATAACAGGAGAGTAAATACTTGGCCAAGTTGTAGAATTGCTTTTTTTAATTAATAAAAGTCTCTACCAAGTTGTGTATTGGTTATTTAATCCTCATCAATTAAGACTTGGATTTTAACTAGTTCTGCTACTAAATAGTATGATTTTGAGTAGGGCACTTTATTTCACTTGATCTTAATTTTCTTATCTTTAATACAAGGTTAGGACTAAATCTCTAAAGGAACAGATAAATAGATTTTCTTTTCTTTTTTTTTTTAGTGCTATAGATACTGACATTACTCACTTCTGAAATCATAAATAGACAGAAAATATTGGGTTTCTTTTGTAAATGGGTTAGTATGTTCACATTGGGACTTACCTGTTGAATTGGTATCTTTTATTCAATCATTGTGAGTTTTAGTATAAAATGATTTTCACTGTTTTCTTTGAAGACATACATATAAATCTTAATTGTGTATACAGTTCTTTTTTGACTTCTTAAGTGTGTAATAATTTGAAAACTTAAGTGACATATAGACAAGTAGTTTTGACATAATTGATGACAATATATTCTTTCAGATTTATTATACTATGGCTGCCTTCAAACTTGGGCTTGTGACAGTTTTTTCAACTTGACATTAATTTTAAAATATTTAAATAAATGGGTTACCTTTAATCTAAAAGTGGAGTTTGTGTAGTAATTATAGTAAAGCAGCACTGAAACAGTTAAGAAAGTGTGGGTTTGTTTAGGTTTGTGGTATAAATTACCTTTTTCTCTTAACTATTCTAGTGCTTAAAGTCTGTACCACAGAATTTGGGAATTAGAGTTTGTGATGTTTAGGAGTATTTTATCTGTTTTAGATGCATTTTCCCAATAGATGATATATTCTTTGAGAACAGAGATTTGTCTAACAAGATGCTTGGCACTGATTGGTTTAGTATGTGGCTCATTTAGTATGTGGCTCATTAAGTATGGAAACATTAAGGCTAATTGACCTGGCAAAGATTAAACCCATAAACTTCACTTCCACATTTGAGATTAAATATCTTGATCAGTAATATAAATATGTTTGTATTGATTACCTAAATTTTAAAAATACTGAGAGTTGGCCCATAAAGGTTAAATTGATAGGCTTTAGAGTCGGACTTGGGTTAAAAACTGCTGACTGAGGGCTTCCCTGGTGGCGCAGTGGTTGCGAGTCCGCCTGCCGATGCAGGGGACACGGGTTCATGCCCCGGTCCGGGAAGATCCCATGTGCCGCGGAGCGGCTGGGCCCGTGAGCCATGGCCGCTGAGCCTGCGTGTCCGGAGCCTGTGCTCCGCAGCGGGAGAGGCCACGGCGGTGAGAGGCCC
>NC_041219.1:80544537-80564869 GCF_002837175.3 Physeter macrocephalus | reverse complement strand
GCGGTGAGAGGCCCACATACCGCAAAAAAAAAAAAAAAAAAAAAACTGCTGACTGATAACTGTCACCATAGTTCACAGTTTCATCATCTGTATCTCTTAGGGTTTTTGTGAGGAGTTAAATGAGGTACATTAAAAAAAAAAACCCTTAGTGTCCCAGGCTGAGAGTAAATTGCTCAATAAATGATAGGCATACATAGGTGTTTTTATTGTTTATTCTGAGTTTTATATCTCTATAAATTTCCTACCTTATATTGATTATGATTAGGAGACTTTTAGAATTTGAGTTTGGAAATTACTTTTATTAGCTTTTCTTGTGATCTTTAGTGATTTCAATTTTGTTTTTGAGATATAAGTAACATAGGATTAAATTTGCCCTTTTACAATGTACAGTTCATGATTTTATTATATTCAGACGTTAGGCAACCATAAGCACCATCTAATTTCAGAACTTTTTTGTCACCCCAGAAAAAAAAAAAGCCATATCCATAAGCAGTCATACTCCAATCTCCCTTTCCCTACCCCTTAGCAACTACTAATCTACTTTCTCTGTTGATTTGCTTGTTCTGGATATTTCATATGAATGGAATCATACAATAAATATTCTTGTGTGTCAGGCTTCTTTTATTCAGCATAATGTTTTGAAGGTTCATCTATGTTGTAGGTTGTACCAGTACTTTCTGTTTGTGGCTGAATAATATTCCACCATATGGTAATACCACATTTTGTTTATCTCATTGTCAGTTGATGGGCATTTGGGTTGTTTCCACTTTTTGGCTATGAATAATGTTACTATGAGCATTGGCCTGCAAGTTTTTGCATAGATGTTTTCATTTCTACTGGATATATACCTAGGAGTGGAATTGCTGGGCCATATAGTTACTCTACGTTTTACTTTCTGATGAACTGCCAAGCTGTTTTCCCAAGCGACCACACCATTTTACATTTTCACCAACAATGTGTGAGGGTTTAAATTTCACCACATCCTTAGCAATACCTGTTACTGTCTTTTGATTATAGCCGTCCTAATGGGTAAGTGGTATCTTACTGTGTTTCGAATTTGTGTTTCTCTAATGACCAGTGACACTGAGCATCTCATTCATGTGCTTATTGGCCATTTATATATCATCTTGGGAGAAATATCTATTGAAATCCTTTGCTCCTTTTTAATTGGGTTTTCTTTTTATTATTATTGAGTTGTGAAAGTTCTTACATATTCAAGATCTAGTCCCTTATCAGATATACGATTTGCAAAAATTTTCTTGCATTCTGTGGATTGTCTTTTCATTTTCTTGATAGTGTCCTTTGAAGCACGATCATTTTTAATTTTGATGAATTCAGTTTATCTGTTTTTCCTTTGGTCACTTATGCATTTTGATATCATACCTAACCATTTCATAATTTGAGGTCATAAAGATTTTTGCCCATGTTTTCTTCTAAGAGTTTTTAGTTTTAGATCTTACGTTTAGGTCATTGATTCATTTTGAGTTAATTTTTGTATATGGTATGAGGTAAGGCTCCAGTATCACTCTTTTACATGTGAATATCCATTCGTTCTTTCCCCAATGAAATATTCTTTCTCCATTGAATTATCTTGACAGATTTCCATTTTAAGGAGTTTAAAACCTGTTTGTCATGATTTAAAACAAAAGGTTTGTTGTCTTTCCGTCTGAAAGCTATGTCCTAATTACGGAGTATAACTTGCTCTAAAATTTGAACGTGACACACTGATGCTTTAAGTATTACCTTACCCTGTTGGCTGATTGTATCTGAAATGATAGGATTGACAGATGAGCTGGATATCTCACAGTAATAATTTTCCCTAGTATGAAAGCTTCCTTTCCTCTTTATAGGATTGATTTGATTTTATAACATCTTATTTTATTTATTACCTTTTTAAAATTATAGTTAATTTACAATATTGTGTTAGTTTCAAGTGTACAGCAAAGTGATTTCAGTTATACATAAATATTTATAGATACTCTTTTTCAGATTCTTTTCCATTACAGGTTATTACAGGATATTGAGTATAGTTCCCTGTGCTATATAGTAGGTCCTTGTTGTGTACCGATTTTATATAGCAGCTTATTTTAAAAGCAGCTAAGTCAGAGTTTGAGATGGCTTGTAATCTGTCTTTTTCTATTTTGTATGTAAGTATTTTTTCTGATGTCAACAATTAATGAAAATACTGGCACAACTTGGGGGAGAGGCAAAAAGTGAATTATTAAAATAATCAGTTATCATACTGGTCAGGCCTTAATTTTTCTAATCAGTTTCTTAGAATGCCATGAAGGGATCTGTCCTCCAAAGGAAACAAACCCAGTAGTGACCATTTACTTTTGCTATTCTGTTAATCTTAATTTCTGTAGTCTACAGATTATGGAAATAGTTGTATATATTTTCATCATTGTGGCTTCTCATTAAGCATCTGATTTTTTCATAATTTCAGCCTAGAGATGTTGGACAAAGTTGAGCCCCCGACTATACCAGAAGGTTATGCTATGTCCGTGGCATTCCATTGTTTGCTAGACCTTGTACGTGGAATCACTAGTATGATTGAAGGAGAGTTAGGAGAGGTTGAAACAGAATGTCAGACTACTACCACTGAAGCAGTTTCTTCACCAACACAGTCATCAGAACGGCAAGAATTACAGTCAACATCAGACCAAATGGATAAAGCAATAGGTATATTATTATGATTCTGTATTTTTAATTTTTATTTTGAAATAATTTTAAATTTACAGGGAAATTGCAAAAATAATAGTTTCCATATATCCTTCACCATGATATTCCAATTGTTAACTACCATATTTGCATTATCATTCTTTCTATATACATGTCACTATACTTTTTTTCTGAACTATTTGAGAATAAGTTGCAGACATGATGCCCATTACCCCTTAGTACTTTAAAGTGTATTTTCTAAAAATAAGGACAGTTTCCTACTTAACCACAGTATAGTCACCATCAGAAATTTAGCATCAATTTAATATGTCATCGAATCCCAAATGTCCTTCAAATTTTGCCATTTGCCTCAGTGATGTCCTTTATGGTCTAGGATTACATGTTGAATTCAGTTGCATGTCTGTATACTCTCCTTCAGTCTGGAACAATTTCTTAATTTTTCCATGTTTTATATGACCTGGTCATTTTTGAAGAGAACAGCCCAGTCAACTTGGGCTTGTTTTTGTTTCCTCATAATTAGATTCAATATATTCATTTTTGGCAGAGCTACCACAGAAATGTTGCTATGCTATACACTGGTGATGTTAACTTTTATCATTTGGTTAGTATGTGTGCCTTGTTTCTTCAGTATAAAGTTAATTATTAACTTTTTCTGGAGAAATACTTTGAGACATCTGTAAAAGAGAGCTTTCCCTTCTTCCTCATTTATTTTGTTTCATTTATTTATTTGTATTAGTGTAGACTCTCGGATTCCTATTTTATTCAAAGAGTTACAATCTTTGATTATCATTATTTGGTTTGACACTCATTATCCCTGACATGGCCATTTGGGACCCCTTTCAAGCTAGCCCCTGTGTCCTTTTATCATCCCGTGTCCATTTGTCATTTTCTGAGCTCTACCTTACTGTCTGATACAGCAAAATGTTCTAAGATCATCTTGGATTTTTCTTGCCTAACCTAGGAGTCAGTTATTTTTCCAAGGAGCCCTAGTTCCTTTTAGTGGAGAATAGTATTTAGAAACTAACACATGGGCATTAGGTATGCTTCTTGGTACTTGAATAGAAAAACACACATACATGAGCACACATCTATCTACATTTTAAAAATATGTATCTTGGGACTTCCTTGGTGGTGCAGTGGTTAAGAATCTACCTGCCAATGCAGGGGATGCATTCGAACCCTGGTCTGGGAAGATCCCACATACTGCGGAGCAGTTAAGCCCATGCGCCACAACTACTAAGCCTGCGCTCTAGAGCCTGCAGGCCACAACTACTGAAGCCTGAGCACCTAGAGCCCGTGCTCTGCAACAGGAGAAGCCACCACATGAGAAGCCCGTGTACCGCAACGAAGTGTAGCCCCCGCTCGCCGCACCTAGAGAAAGCCCGCGCACCGCACCTAGGGAAAGCCCGCGCGCGGCAATGAAGCCCCCACACAGCATAAATAAATAAATTTTTAAAAAGATCTTTAAAAAATAAATAAATAAAAATAAAAACATATCTCTCTATATATTAAATACCATGAGGTCACACCAATTTTTTCAATTCCAGTTTAATACCACAGGGTTTACTTTTAACTTTCCATATTTGTAATTTCCTTCTCCAACAGTGAGAAACTTGATCCTGTTTTACTCACTGTATTTACTTATTTGCAGTGTATGTAACCAGTCTCGTGGCTGAGCCTGCTTATCACAGTGTCTCACTGCCAGCTGGTCACACAGGCCGAAAGTTTGGCCCAATGGAAGGGAAATGGAAGGGAATAGGAACTGATGCTATATATATAAATATATATATATTTTGAAAATCACTTTTGTAAGAAAGATCTTATCATTGATATGTTAAAACAACTCAGTTTTAAAACTTCTTGGGAATTCCCTGGCGGTCCAGTGTTTAGGACTTTGCTATCTCACTGCTGAGGGACGAGGTTCCATCCCTGGTTGGGGAACTAAGATCCCACAAGCCACACGGCACAACCAAAAAAAAAAAAAAGACTTCTTGAATTCTGAAACTATGTATGGTTTTAAAATTTTCATTTATTCAGATATATATTAAATTTACAGCTTTATTATTTAATAATTGAGTTGTTTTTGGAATATTTGCTATATTACCAAGTGATAAGGGGGATTATAGAGTTTGACATATTGTCAAGTGCTGTGACATCTATAATTAAAATTAAATATTGTATGTTTTTCCTTTAAGTTAGTAGAGCTGTTTGGGAAGAAATGGTGAATGCCTGCTGGTGTGGTCTGCTTGCTGCACTCTCACTCCTTCTTGATGCCAGGTATTAAGTCTTTGTAAGTTTTATATTGCATGTGGCAGTTAAAAAGAAAACAACAAACCATTAAAATGGTTTCCTTAAATTTATCCTGAGAATTATTTCCTAATACTAGTTTTTATGTTCGTGGAATGTTATTATTTTTCTGCCATCTTCCTCCCCCATCCTGTTGTCACATGTTACAATGGAAAAATACAATCCTAAAGTAACAGAATGCCTTTTCCTTTTCTTTTTTTTTTTTTAACATCTTTATTGGAGTATAATTGCTTTACAATGGTGTGTTAGTTTCTGCTGTATAACAAAGTGAATCAATATACATATATCCCCATATCTCCTCCCTCTTGCGTCTCCCTCCCCCCCTCCCTATCCCACCCCTCTAGGTGGGCACAAAGCACCGAGTTGATATCCCTGTGCTATGCTATGTGGCTGCTTCCCACTAGCTATCTGTTTTACATTTGGTAGTGTATATATGTCAGTGCTACTCTCTCACTTCGTCCCAGCTTACCCTTCCCCCTCCCCGTGTCCTCATGTCCATTCTCTACGTCTGCATCTTTATTCCTGTCCTGCCCCTAGGTTCATCAGAATCTTTTTTTTTTTTTTTTTTTTTTAGATTCCATATATATGTGTTAGCATACGGTATTTGTTTTTCGCTTTTTGACTTACTTCACTCTGTATGACAGACTCTAGGTCCATCCACCTCACTACAAATAACTCAATTTTGTTTCTTTTTATGGGTGAGTAATATTCCATTGTATATATGTGCCACATCTTCTTTATCCACAGAATGCCTTTTTCATTTTAAGCTTTACTACTACCTTTACAATGATGATGATTATATTATTCAATTTTTTTTGATGTTTTTCTTCAGAATTATAGAATTTACTGATTTTAAAATGCTTGATATTTTTAAGTTATATCTTTGAGTTCTTGACCATTTTCTTCATTAATGAATATATGTGTCATAAATTGCTTTTAACCAGTTCAAATTTTCAGATGTCTATTAGTTAAAAGTTCTTCTTAAGTAGACTGATTTTGACAATGTTTTAAATAGATTTTCTTAAAACTTTACTGACTGCCTAATTCCACATCATGTTTGGCAGCATAATTTAAAATAAATTAATCATACTAAATAAAATACTTTTTCTTTTCAGCACAGATGAAGCTGCCACTGAGAATATTTTAAAAGCTGAACTGACTATGGCTGCTCTTTGTGGAAGACTGGGTCTTGTAACTTCAAGAGATGCCTTTATAACTGCAATATGCAAAGGTTCCCTGCCTCCCCATTATGCTCTTACTGTATTGAATACCACCACTGCAGCCACACTTTCCAACAAATGTAAGATTTCAGCTTCCTCAGAGTTCTCTTCATCTAGTGGGGTGACATGGCATAGGGAAGAGATTATAGAAATTCTGAATTGAGGCCTCTGCTTTTCCACTCACTGAGTCTCTGACCTCTGTGGGAAGTTAATGTCCCTGAGCCTCAATTTCTTCCATCTTTTTAAAACAATGGAGGTGAGAGTAGAGCAGAATAGTACCAATTTTAAACAATGATTGTGAGGATAAAAGAAGATAAATCTAGAAGTCCTTTGTAAGCTCTAGCATACTATTGAAATGGGAGTGGTTAGTTTGTTTTGTTTTTAATGGAACTAGTAGAACAGTAATGTTTGCCACCACTTAGATTAAGTTGACATTCAAAAAAATTTTTTTTCTTGTTGATTGCTTTGTTACGTGTTACATGTCACATAAATAAATTTCAGTGTGATGCTCAGTGTTCAAACTGAAAATGTGAGTATTGGTCTCTCTTCTAACTTTAAGTAGAAAAGTTTACTGGGAATACATGTTTAAAATAGTAAGTGTCCTAAATTCTATTTTGCTTGTGAAGCAATCTACCAAAGTTTTATAATTTGTTAAAGTTATATATAAAATTACTTAATATTTGCCTAACTTGTCGTTGTTTTTGCACCTCCTGAGTTTTCAAAATGTTTGCATATAAATAATAGGTAACTAAATAAATGTCATAGTTGAACTTATTTTAATCAAAATAATGTTTTAAAATATAACATTACTTTGAGTACAGCATGGAAAGTATATTTTAATTATTTAGGTTTTCCTTTGTGTTCTAGCATATTCCATTCAGGGCCAAAGTGTTATGATGATCAGTCCATCAAGTGAATCTCACCAGCAAGTTGTGGCAGTGGGTCAACCGCTAGCAGTCCAGCCTCAAGGGACAGTAATGGTAAAGTACTTTTTCTTTTCTTGGTAACCAATTAATACTAATTAACTATCAAGGAAATCTTTCATACCTTTTTTTATATTTCTCAGAATTCATCATTATACTTACTTTTATCTGAATGATACTTTTAAAAAACTAGATAAATATGGAGTGACATTATTATAACCAACTATGATAACACAACTTTTAAGCAAATGAATTTGTTCTGTACAAAACCATCCAAGCCTATTTTCTTAATATTTTTGTTTTTTAGTAAAAAAAATTTGAATACTTCTTTATAAGCTTATAATTTTCAAGAATGCATAACAGTTCTTGCAAATATATCCTTTTTTAATATAGCTAACTTCCAAAAATATCCAGTGTATGAGGACTTTACTTAACTTGGCACACTGCCATGGGGCTGTTCTTGGAACATCATGGCAACTTGTCTTGGCAACTCTGCAGGTATGTTGTAGCCTCTGGGTCAGAGGCCAATGTTGTTTTTATATCTAAATGCTAACAGTTAAACTCACCAGTGCCTACTGGTGCTTTGGGCAGGCCTGAATAGACAGTAAGTATGAAAAAGGAGAAGTCAGAAAAAGAAAAAAGACATGGCTCATATTGTACAAAGCAATGGGATGTTTCTTATAATGGCCTGTTCTACTGCCTATGCTTGGTGTAATAAGTCTGTTGTATGAATATTAATTACTAATTTATATTTAGTTATTAGATACCTACTACTGATTTTAGTTTTAGTTACTGGAATTTTTGTAGGTTTATAAATTTCTTTGTTTTGATTTTTTTTTTTTTTTTTTTTTTTTTTTACAGCATCTCGTATGGATCCTGGGATTAAAGCCTAGTAGTGGTGGTGCCTTGAAACCTGGGAGAGCTGTAGAAGGACCCAGCACAGTAAGCTCTAGTCATTCTTACTCAATTAGTACTTCGCAAAATGTTTATATGTTACATTTAATTTTATTCTTCTCTTAGGTTCTAACAACAGCAGTGATGACAGATTTGCCAGTGATTTCCAACATACTTTCAAGATTGTTTGAAAGCTCACAGTAAGAGTCAGTTTTTTTAATTGATACAAACGTTATTGTTAGCTGTATATTTTAGATCAGAATGTCTTATTTCTTCATTTTTTTTTTTAGGTATCTTGATGACGTATCATTGCATCATTTAATAAATGCACTTTGTTCCTTATCCCTAGAAGCAATGGATATGGCCTATGGAAATAATAAGGTGTGATATTCTACCTTTCTGTGTTAAATATGGTATATTATTTTGTTTAATAAGATGTATATTCATTATGACCTTAGCGTTTTACAGGTGGGACTAATACCTTGTAGGCTAGCCCTGCTCTGTTGGGTTTTTATATTTATGGTTGTTATTTGTTGAAGGGGGAGTGAAGAGGACATTTTTTGGCTTATGGTATGTGCCAGTATGTATTATGATTTTAAATTGTGTCCATTTCTCTCATATACTGAATATTTTTAAAAATATTTCTATAAAGACTAATTCAACACCACATTTATAAATGTGTTCCACAAAATGTCACAATAATCCTCATGACTACAACTTATGATTGGGGCAGTACAAGTTTTAAATCAAGGAATATATGTCTCAGTTTCTCTTGCCTTCGTTGGGTTGGAAAATAAGGTGCTAATCATTTCTTTTTGAAGGTAATGATTCTCCCTACCTTGAAAATTAAATTTTTGCTTTGTTTGTTGACTAAATGAATAGAACAGTACTTTTGAGAACATTTCTTTCTATACTCAAAATATCATTTTCTGTTAAACTTGGAAAAGCATGGGAATATTTGGGTTTATTTATACCTTAGAAATTATTTAAAATAAAATGCTTTCTACATTTTAAAATGAATAAATATAGTACTTGGACCATTTACAAATAAATGAAGACACCCAGAAAATAATTAGAAAAGCAGGGAATGCAGCTTATGGTGTATTTAATATCCAACTGTAGGATCCAAAATTATGTTGTCTGCCTAGTCCTTAATTATAATTCTGGGTACTGTGGCTTGTCATCTTGGCTCATGTAATTCATTTAAAGATTAGCCAATAAGATCTTATTAGGGCAAAGTTTTGTATATTAAAGAATGTAGAGAATTACATAAACATGCAGGTATTTGAAAATATATATTATAGTTTACTCCAAATCAAGGCAAGGATAATATGAAATACAGAGAAGTAATCAAATTCTTGATACCTTCAATAATCCTACATCCTTAAGATTAATTCTTAACACAAAAGTACAATATTTTTAATAGAGTACCTTAATGAAATCTGAGCAAGTTTATATGGTAATGGCTTGAGAATTTATGTATTCACTCAACAAGTACAGTATGTTTACTATGTACATGTCACTCTGCTAGAAAATATAAAGGAAATGTAAGATTTCTACTTTCAAAGAGCATGTAAACCACTTGGCCCATGGATAAGTGGCAGTTAAGGTGGTAAGAGAGTCTAAATAAATGGTATAGATATTAAGTGATATGAGACCTATTTTCTGAATCCTTATTGACTTGCAACATAAGATTTTTTAGTACATATTTTTACTAAAATGAATTAAAACTAATCAAGATATATTAAATTTGTGATTGAAGCTGAATATTGAAGGAACGGTAGGAGATATATATATGTATGAAAGGGCAGGTTCATGAAAGTCAGAAGAGAAAAATGTTACATGAAGTCGGGATCAATGAGGATTGAGAAAAAAATAGATTTGAGTATTATTTATTGTTCACCTTGAGGAGTATAATTTCAATAGAGTTGTAGGAGTAGATGTGATACTTCAGGGAGGCTTGGGGGAACAGATGTTGAGAAAATGGATACACTGGAATAGAGATGACTTCCCTGAGAATGGGGTCACATCTCTCCTAAATAAAATTAGGATTTAATTTTGTAAAGTAATGTGGTGAATAAAGAATGGAAATAAAAGTTTTTAGAAGTATTCAAGTATGAACTTTATAAAAATTATTTTTGTGGAGGTGTAAAACAGTTTTTTATTCAGTTGTGCTTTCTATAAAAATTTATAAATGTTCAGATGTTAAAATAAGTAGAAACGTTTGTATTTTTTACTTTTTTTTAAAAGTTGATCAATGTCAGCTGTTCTGAGTGAGTTAAATAGCTTAGGAGTTAAAATGTATATATCATTGTCCTTTAGGTGTGGCTTTAAAGTGACCAGTCATCTCCTTTTTGGTCCTCATTTCAGGAATTTGTGCTAATGTGTTGAGGAGGTAGCTGATGATAAAGCTTGCAAATTCTTTCTTAGAAGGGGGCAATATTGATGATACTTGTGCAGACATATTACCAAACTCAGTATAACAACAAAAATAATAAAAGAGTTATTATTCCTTGTTTACTGTATGTCAGGTACTAACGTATTTTTATTTAATCATTTAAGACAACTCTGTTAGGTTCAGTAGTAGTAACCCCTTTTTACAGATGAAATATAAAACTAGCTTAAATAACCTGCCTGGGGTCACCTATTTAGTAATTGGTAGAGCTTGGATTTGAACCCACATATGTCTCATTCCAGAGCTCCATTCTTTTTTTTTTTTTTTAATTTATTTATTTTCTTTTTGGCTGCATTGGGCCTTCGTTGCTGCACGCAGGCTTTTTCTCTAGTTGCGGAGAGCGGGGGCTACTCTTTGTTGTGGTGAGCAGGCTTTTCACTGCGATGGCTTCACTTGTTGTGGAGCACAGGCCCTAGGCACGCGGGCTTCAGTAGTTGTTGCGCATGGGCTCAGTAGTTGTGGCTCGCAGGCTCTAGAGTGCAGGCTCAGTAGTTGTGGTGCACGGGCTTAGTTGCTTGGCAGCATGTGGGATCTTCCCGGACCAGGGCTCGAACCTGTGTCCTCTGCATTGGCAGGCGGATTCTCAACCACTGTGCCACCAGGGAAGCCCCAGAGCTCCATTCTTAACCACTTCACTTGTGGCTCTAAGTTTTGTGTGCATCAAAGTCAGGTATGGCATTTTAAAAAAATGCACAAGTCAGGGCCACTTTCTAGGCTTCATGAATATAAGAATCTTTGGGTATGAGGCCTGGACATATACATTCTTTTAAATGCTACGTGATTCCTCTGTGTATCCTCATTAGAATAAGAAGAAGGAGGAAAAGGAGGAGGTAATACTAGGCAACATTTATGAGGACTTATTATGTGCCAGGCACTTTCTAACGTGAGGTCATTTCTGTATATTATTATCTCCATTTCATAGATTAAAAAAATTTAACAGCCTTAAAAAGCATGAAATTTTGCCATTTGCAACAACATGGATGGACCTGGAAGGTATTATGCTTAGTGAAATATGTCAGACAGAGAAAGACAAATACTGTATGTTATCACTTATAGGTGGAATCAAAAAAAAACACAAAAAAAAACAACCCCCCCCCCCAAAACTAGTGAATATAATTTTAAAAAAAGCAAACTAGTAGTTACCAGTTAGGAGAGGAAAGGAGGAAGGGGCAAATAGGGTAAGGGAATTAAGAGGTACAAACTGTTATGTATAAAATAAATAAGCAACAAGGTTATATTGTATGGCACAGGGAATATAGCCAATATTTTGTAGTAACTATAAATGGAATATAATCTATAAAAATTTTGAATCACTGTGTTGTATACCTGAAACTAATATCATAAATCAGTTATACCTCAATAAAAAAAATTACTCAAGGTTACATAGCTATTAAGTGGTAGTACTGACATGTTAAAAGTTCATAGGCATCAGTCTTAACTACTGTATCATATTGTCTCTAGAATGGTGAATTTTTCTACCACTAAAAATTTTAGGGTACCTACAGCATTAGCACAGGCAGGAAGGGTCAACCTGACTATATTTATCTTAGACCCCAGGGTACTTGGTTCAATGGCTTTTACTAGGAAAGAAAGATAATATCACTCATTTCCATAATAGATTTTTATCAGCCCTCTAAAAATGTTGAGTATAGAATAATTATGAAATCTTTTTCCTTAAAAATTTTAAAACTATCATCCTCTTAATTTGCTTTTAAAATTTCAGTTGCCTTTTGTTTTTTCTAATGCCTTGTCTCCTTTTGAAGTACCACAGCCACGCATCAAAAAATTATCATGGTTTTAGTCAGCTTAGTTTGCATTTAAGTATATTTTACTACCTTTATTAATATTGGGTTAGAGATGCCCTTTGATCTTTTTACTGAAACTGTTCTTATAACACATGGACCAGGTACTCTAATTTAGCCACTTATGAGGTACACTGACTCCCTTTCTGTTGTTGAAATGCTACTGACTGAGGAATGGGGTTTGTCTTCTGTCTCTGCAACTTTTCTGTTAGTGTCTAAACTGACAACGCTTATCTCTGGCTCTTCTTTATGTCATGCTTCTTTCCCCCATCTCTGTTGCCTCCTTTCTGTTTTTTTTTTTTTCATATTTCCTGACATTAACACATAAACCCTGAGCATTTGAAGACTTCACTAATAAGAATATATATCAGTCAGCTTAGCCTGCCATAACAAAATACTGTAGACTGGATAACTTAAACTATAGAAATTAATTTTCTCATAGTTCTGGAAGCTGGAAGTCCAAAATCAGGTTGCCAGCATGATCAGTTCTGGTGTGGATGCTCTTTCTGGATTGAAAGATGGCTGCCTTCTCACTGTGTCCTCACATGGCAGGGAGAGAGGGAAAGGGAGAGGGAAAAGGGGGAAGAAGAGGGAAAAGGGGAGTGTGCCTGAGCTCACAAGCTCTTTGGTGTTTCTTCTTATAAGGACATTAATCTTATCGTGTTGGGGCCCCACCCTTATGATCTCATTTAACCTGAATTACCTCTATATAGACCCTATCTCCATATACCATCAGACTGGGGGTTAGAGTTACAGCATATGAAGTTTGGGGCGTGGGGGTCACAATTCAGTCCATAGGCAAATTCTTTCCTTCTGGTCAGAAGACTAGCCATTCTGTGTGTCTGGTATAATTTTTGAATTTTCACTCTTTCCCCACTAAAGCATTCTCTTCCCAACGAAATTTTCCAATTAGGAGCTATTCTAGATACTTGAGGGTGGGCGGAAAGGCTTGTCTTACGATAACTGAGGTTTTGTTCTATTTAGTGCTAATTAATCATATATTAATTATAGTCATGCTCTTCACAGTATTCTGTTTTATTTACAAGTGAAATACTCAAAATTCTCCTTATAATATAAAAATGTATTATGTTTTCTCTTAGGAACCATCTCTTTTTGCTGTTGCCAAATTGTTAGAAACTGGTCTAGTTAACATGCACCGAATAGAAATTCTATGGAGACCTCTAACTGGCCATCTACTTGAGGTAACCTCTTTTTCTTAATTATTATATTTACTTTTTGTTTAGGATAAAGACATACAGTGAATTAATCATTGTGGATAACCATAAGAAAAATCAGCATTAACATTTTTTTCCTTGTACTTCTGTCTGTATATTTTATCAGGGACTAGAGTTTTATAGTAATGGTTTTTGGTGAAGGAATAGGTTGACTTTTTTGGCTGAAAATGGGTGATATATCAATGAAATCTCTGAAGTCTCCTTCAGCTGATAGCTTGGGACCCCTTTCTTTTATTATATAATCTTTTGATCCCCTCACCTTCAGCTAGTTCTGAAACTTCAAGGCAATTAGCGCTGAGACTTCGTACTAAACACTGCTCCTTTACAGCCTTTCCTGTGATTATGAAGTAGCTCTTCTACGAAGGGAAAAAAACCTGTTTGGTATCACTAATTATAAATAGTGCCAGGGAATTTTATTTGGATTTCTATTCTCTTGTATTCAGACTGGGGTGAATCTGAAGAATTAGCTGCTTCTTAATAACAGCTGCTTCTATGGAATACATGTTTATGTGCAGTTTAGGTTTAGGTTGCTGTGATTGTTTCACATTATTTTAGTAATCTGAGAAAGGTATTTTTCTTAATAGGAAAAAAATGTGCTTGTCTTTTCTTTCTTTTTTTCCCTCCATTTTATTGGGATTACTTTTATGAGCTATTAAAGAATATATGCAGATTTCTTCATTATGGAATTCTCATCAAATGGCAAAAAATAAGTTTTTTCAAATTTTAGCTCAGTGTTTGATTATGAAGATAGACCTGATTAGGAACCTGAGTATCTGCTACTTTTGTTATTCTGATGACATCATTTACCTTTATAAAATCCTTTCTTTTCTGTGACTTGTTTAGTTTCATTTTTTATCTTCTGTCTCTCTATTGCTTCCTCTTGCCTCTTATTCAGAAGGTAAGCTTTTGGATATTTTCATATATTCTTCAACCTTTATTGATGCACAGTTGATATAATTTTTTAAATATGAAAGAATAGAAAATGTGATGTTTTAATTTTTCTTTTCTCAAACTGATGTGTGATGCATAGCTTAAGTATACAAATTAAATATTAATTTTTTTTCCACATGTGTACCCTTAGGTGTGCCAGCATCCAAACTCTCGAATGAGAGAATGGGGAGCAGAAGCTTTAACTTCACTTATTAAAGCAGGATTAACATTTAACCATGATCCTCCACTTTCACAAAACCAGGTAAAAAAAAAAACTTATCTTTTTTTAAAGTACTTAATGTAAGATCATCCTCTCCCATGTGTAACTTTTCTTAATTTATCAAATAGATGATAGTCTAAAAGTGGGTCTTGTTGCTTAATATTCTATTTTATTTGTAGGCCATGGATCTCTTACAGAAGGTTGATATGTCTAGATTTTTAGGATTATCTGTATTAAAATTTTTTCTTGTTAATAACACTGAACTAAGTTAATAAATTACCTAGAATTGGTCTCCCAGTCTAGAAGTTTCCCTCTTCATGCAGTGCCAAGGCTTCATTTTGGGGCCATACTTTATTAATTAGCCTCTTTTCCTTTGGTCCTTACCTGTCTCTATTTTTATTTTTCCCACTCATTACCCTTATATTGGGAGAAACAAGTGGCAGAAGAGGAAAGCACAATAAAATAGATTTTTATTTTAAAATACTTTTAAAGGTTATTTTATACTTTCAGAGTTTACTTTTATCATGAATCCTTTGTCCTGGCTCCCATAATCATTCACATATATCTTATACAGTTTCTAAAAAGTACACCAAAGTTTTATTATTTGAAGATTGAGTAGGAATGAGGCATTTAATAGCCATTCCCATTGCCCTGTTATCTTACTGTATTGTATGCAGTTATAGTCTACACATTTCCTCAACAAATAATATTGAGTGCATGCTATGCCAGGCAGTATTTTAGCTGCCTGGGAATAGAAGGATGAACAAGGCAGAGAAGATCATTTTTATAGAGCTCTCATTTTAGTGATTTCATATTTTTTTCCTACTACAATTGAAGTTTTTTGTAACGAAAGCCCTGTTTGTGTATATGGCCTCAGCATCCAGCTTAATACCTGGCACATGGTGAGAGCTTAATAAATGTTTGTTCAGTCAGTGAACCAAATAAATGAATCCTTGGAGGGAAAAAAATTAAAAATGAAGCAAGTGCTTTCAAATGCTGAAAAGAATAGAACAAAGTGCTCTTTTCACTTTGCAACAGTAAAAAAATTTTGTGGTTTTATGTCATCTTTGTCTACTGTACTTGTTCATTTTTAGGAGTACTGAGACTTTTAAATTTCAATACATGGGGTATGCATTAATAGAGTAAATGAAAGATAATTTTAGAAATTGGGAATTGTTTTCTTCTCTCCAAATAGAGCTAGGTATATATAGATATATTTCCTTTAGTGAGATTCATTTATATATGGGTCTATAATTAATACCTTTTAACATAAGATCACTTCCTATTTATCCTGAAATGTAGCATCTTGAAGATTGATTTTTATTTTCTCTTATTAAAAAAAAAGACATAGATGACAAAATAATCCTAATGATTACTGTTAGAGAAATCTTTTTCAATGTTTATTTTACTAAAAAAATTCTCTTTACCATTGCAGTCTGAGTGGAGGTGAATTTAAACTTGAAAGGCAATAGCAGAGCCTTTCCATGTTCTGGGACTTCTCTTTCTAATTAGCTTCTTGCATCCTTTTCAGAGGCTGCAGTTGCTTTTGCTGAACCCATTAAAGGAGATGTCCAGTGTTAACCATCCAGATATCCGACTCAAGCAATTAGAATGTGTGTTGCAGATTCTGCAGAGTCAGGGAGACAGTCTTGGGCCTGGATGGCCATTAGTGCTTGGAGTTATGGGAGCAATCAGAAATGATCAAGGGTAAGTGTTTAAAATTAACATCCAAAAAGTGATAGGGAAAGGGAATCCCTCCTAAAATCTTGGGATGATGGTTAATTTTTTATGTATGCCCTTCCTGCTTAAGTTTAAGGTCTAGAATAGTTTTTCTTACCCTACCTTCAAGTGGCTATAGGGAATTCTTAGGGCTCACGTTTGTTTTGGAAGGATGGAAAAATTGCTGTTTCTTTGCCATTTATACATGAATACAAGGTTCTTACTTAACAATAAGAAAGATGCATCAATCTAACAAACTTTGAAACACATCCAAAGGTTGAGTTTCCTTTTGGTAAACAATTTGGTAAGATGTAAATGAGCATTTAGTGTTTGACCTCTCTACATATACTATACTTGCTAGTTAGTCTGATTACATGGATAAAAAGTTCCTGCTCTGAAAGTAGAAACCTGTGGAAAAGGAACAAGGCCTAGGGTCCTAGTAACAGAGTAGTTTGTTATGCTGCAAAAGAATAGGACTCCAGTGGGAGGGGGGTATATGCCTGTGGAGTGGGGCAGAGCCAAAACTATAAAGGACCTTATATGCCTTTATAAATTATTTGGACTTATCCTCAGTACATTTGGGAGGAATTTTAGGATTTTAAGCAGAGGAATGGTGTGATTTGTTATGTGTTTGAGATACCTCATTATGTCAGTAGCATGGTGGGGTAAATGGGCAATCCTGCAGCGCTCTCTAGAAATAGAAGGGGACGGATTTGAGCTACTTAATAGATTGACTGTTGGGGTGAAGGCAGAAATAGCAAACAGAATCAGGGATGACTCCAAGATTTGTGACTTAGGCAGCTTAGTGGATGGTGGTATTATTAACTAAATAGGGAATACAGAAGGAAGAGCACAATTGGAGGAAATGTATGGACTTGTTTAAGGTAGTACATTGCAGTGGCGAGATTTAGTAAACATTTGGATATGTTTGTCTGTCATTCTGTGGCAGGACTCATCTTGTTTTGATGACTAGTTTAGGAGTTTTACATGATTGAAATGCTTGAGACTCCTGTGGAAAATTAATTTTTCTTATTTATTTGTAATAACAAATTTCCTTATATACTATAAAATACGAGATGATTAAAGTGGAAAGATATCAGCCAAAGCCTAGATCATCCAGTTATAAAATAGAGTGTGTTGTAAGGATGAAATTAATTAATACATGTAAAATACTGAGAAAGTACACTATATAGTAAATGCTCAATGTGTTAGCTATTTTAATGTTTTTATTATTTTTTTTCACCGCCAGAATTTTTCTCCAAAACCGTATACTTCTTATTGTCTTCATTTGAAATACAAAATTACTCTTTACTTTTACAGACTAGATGTAGAATTTTAAATAAAATATAGTATAGATATAAAAGAATAAGGAACTCATTTTCATTCAGTGAGTGAATTGTGTGTATTCTCCTGTGCTAGGCACCATGCTAGATATTGAGGGTACAGTGGTGAGAAAGTAGTTGTATCCAATTTCCCTTTTTCATTCAATGTCTATGTTTTGTTTGACTGGTTGATGCAAGATAGAAATAATATGGCATTAGTACATAGTTTCTTTTTTTTTTAGTTTACTGCTTTTATTTCTTATTCCTGTGAGCTACTATCTTTATTTTTATTTGTTAATTATTTTTAAGTAAGCATATCTTTTTTTACATTTATGTAAATGTTGAAGTACTCTGTGATCTATGTTAGGGAAGATTTTCTTGTTCAAATTTTAAAATAAATTTTACTTCAAATTATTTTAAGGTATGTATTTTTCCTTGCATTTCTGTTAAATACATGAGTATAAATTTCTTTCTTATGTATTTTCAGAGAATCCTTGATACGAACTGCATTCCAGTGTCTTCAGTTGGTTGTGACAGATTTTCTACCAACAATGCCTTGCACTTGCCTGCAGATAGTTGTAGATGTTGCAGGTAGTTTTGGACTTCATAACCAAGAACTTAATATTAGTTTAACTTCAATAGGTTTATTGGTAAGTATCATTGCCTTCCTTATATAATCTAGAAATCACTGTTTGCAATTGAGAGTGAATGCCAAGCTAATGCTATGCTTTTGACTCTATAGGAGTCATTTAAATGACTTTTAAGTACCAAACTTATACCTTGTATGAAGGGTTAAATAATATCATTTAAGAAATAATTATTTAAAAGCAGAGTATTTGGAATAATTTTGATATATTGAGCTGAAATTTGGCTTTTGTAAGGTTTGTTATGGGAAGATTTAGTAAACAAATAATAGTACATACAAGAGAAATATTCAGTTGACTCTGCTGTGAAGGGTAATTGATTTCTTTTTAAATTTAATTTTATTAATTTTTTTTATACAGCAGTTTCTTATTATCTATTTTATACATATTAGTGTATATATGTCAATCCCAATCTCCGAGTTCATCCTACCACCACCACTACCCCCTTGGTGTCCATACATTTGTTCTCTACATCTGTGTCTCTATTTCTGCCTTGCAAACCGGTTCATCTGTACCCTTTTTCTAGATTCCACATATATGCGTTAATATACGATATTTGTTTTTCTCTTTCTGACTTATGTAACTCTGTATCACAGCCTCTAGGTCCATCCACATCTGAATAAATGACCCAATTTCGTTCCTTTTTATGGCTGAGTAATATTCCATTGTGTACACATACCATGTCTTCTTTATCCATTCATCTGTCGATGGGCATTTAGGTTGCTTGCATGACCTGGCTATTGTAAATAGTGCTGCAATGAACATTGGGGTGCCTGTGTCTTTTTTTTTTTTTTTTTTTTTTTTTTGTGGTATGCAGGCGTCTCTCTGCTGTGGCCTCGGCCATTGCAGAGCACAGGCTCTGGACGCGCAGGCTCAGTGGCCACGGCTCACGGGCCTAGCCTCTCCGCGGCATGTGGGATCTTCCTGGACCGGCGCACGATCCTGCGTCCCCTGCATTGGCAGGCGGACTCTCAACCACTGCGCCACCAGGGAAGCCCCTGTGTCTTTTTGAATTATGGTTTTCTCTGGGTATATGCCCAGTAGTGGGATTGCTGGGTCATATGATAATTCTATTTTTCGTTTTTTAAGGAACCTCCATACTGTTCTCC
Organism: Physeter macrocephalus; assembly: GCF_002837175.3. Classification (NCBI taxonomy): domain Eukaryota; kingdom Metazoa; phylum Chordata; class Mammalia; order Artiodactyla; family Physeteridae; genus Physeter; species Physeter macrocephalus. The sequence continues at coordinate 80,545,407 of NC_041219.1, read as the reverse complement.
ATAGTGGCTGTATCAATTTACATTCCCACCAACAGTGCAAGAGGATTCCCTTTTCTCCACACCCTCCCCAGCGTTCATTGTTTGTAGGTTTTGTGATGATTCCCATTCCAACCGGTGTGAGGTGATACCTCATTGAAGTTTTGATTTGTATTTCTCTAATAATTAGTGATGTTGAGCAGCTTTTGTTTTTTTTTTAAGCCTTATTTTTTATTTCTAAATTTGTTTATTTATTCATTTATGGCTGCGTTGGGTCTTCGTTGCTGCACGCGGGCTTTCTCTAGTTGCGTAGAGCAGGGGCTACTCTTCGTTGCGGTGTGTGGGATTGTCATTGTGGTGGCTTCTCTTGTTATGAAGTATGGGCTCTAGGCACATGAGCTTCAATAGTTGCAGCATGCAGGCTCGGTAGTTGTGACTCGCGGGCTCTAGAGCGCAGGCTCAGTAGTTGTGGTGCACGGGCTTAGTTGCTTTGCAGCATGTGAGATCTTCCCGGACCAGGGCTCGAACCCGTGTCCCCTGCATTGGCAGGCGGATTCTCAGCCACTGCGTTACCAAGGAAGTCCGAGCAGCTTTTCCTGTGCCTCTTGGCCATCTGTATGTCTTCTTTGGTGAAATGTCTATTTAGGTCTTCTGCCCATTTTTGGATTGGGTTGTTTGTTTTATAAATATTGAACTGCATGAGCTGTTTATATATTTTGGAGATTAATTCTTTGTCCGTTGATTCGTTTGCAAATACTTTCTCCTGTTCTGAGGGTTGTCTTTTCGTCTTGTTTATAGTTTCCTTTGCTGTGCAAAAGCTTTTAAGTTTCATTAGGTCCCATTTGTTTATTTTTGTTTTTATTTCCATTACTGTAGGAGGTGGGTCAAAAAAGA
>NC_041219.1:80497476-80543361 GCF_002837175.3 Physeter macrocephalus | reverse complement strand
AGGAAAGGCTTTCAGTTTTTCACCATTGAGAATGATATTTGCTGTGGGTTTGTCATATATGGCCTTTATGATGTTGAGGTAGGTTCCCTCTATGCCCACTTTCTGGAGAGTTTTTATCATAAATGGGTGTTGAGTTTTGTCAGAAGCTTTTTCTGCATCTATTGACGTGATCATATGGTTTTTATTCTTCAATTTGTTAATATGGTGTATCACATTGATTGATTTGCATATATTGAAGAATCCTGCATCCCTGGGATAAATCTCACTTGATCATGGTGTATGATCCTTTTAATGTGCTGTTGGATTCTGTTTGCTAGTATTTTGTGGAGGATTTTTGCATCTGTAGTCATCAGTGATAGTGGTCTGTAATTTTCTTGTTTTGTAGTATCTTTATCTGGTTTTAGTATCAGGGTGATGATGGCCTTGTAGAATGAGTTTGGGAGTGTTCCTTCCCCTGCAGTTTTTGGAAGAGTTTGAGAAGGATAGGTGTTAGCTCTTTTCTAAATGATAGATTTCACCTGTGAAGCCATCTGATCCTGGAGTCTTGTTTGTTGGAAGATTTTTAATCACAGTCTCAATTTCAGTGCTTGTGATTGGTCTCTTTATATTTCCTATTTCTTCCTGGTTCAGTCTCAGAAGGTTGTGCTTTTCTAAGAATGTGTCCATTTCTTCCAGGCTGTCCATTTTATTGGCATATAGTTGCTTATAGTAATCTCTCATGATCCTTTGTATTTCTGCAGTGTCAGTTGTTACTTCTTTTTCATTTCTAGTTCTATTGATTTGAGTCTTCTCCCTTTTTTTCTTGATGAGTCTGGCTAATGGTTTATCAATTTTGTTTATCTTCTCAAAGAATCAGATTTTAGTTATGTTGATCTTTGCTATTGTTTCCTTCCTTTCTTTTTCACTTATTTCTGATTTGATCTTTATGATTCCCTTCTGCTAACTTTGGGGTTTTTTTGTTCTTCTTTCTCTAATTGCTTTGGGTGTAAGGTTAGGTTGTTTATTTGAGTTGTTTCTTGTTTCTTGAGGAAGGATTGTATTGCTATAAACTTCCCTCTTAGAACTGCTTTTGCTGCATCCCATAGGTTTTGGGCTGTTGTGTTTTCATTGTCATTTGTTTCTAGGTAATTTTTTATTTCCTCTTTGATTTCTTCAGTGATCTCTTGGTTATTTAGTAGTGTATTGTTTAGCCTCCATGTGTTTGTAGTTTTTACAGATTTTTTTCCTGTAATTGGTATCTAGTCTCATAGCGTTGTGATCGGAAAAGATACTTGATATGATTTCAGTTTTCTTAAATTTACCAAGGCTTGATTTGTGACCCAAGATATGATCTTTCCTGGAGAATGTTCCATGAGCACTTGAGAAGAAAGTATATTCTGTTGGTTTTGGATGGAATGTCCTATAAATATCAATTAAGTCCATCTTGTTTAACGTATCATTTAAACTTTATGTTTCCTTATTTATTTTCATTTTGGATGATCTGTTCACTGGTGAAAGTGGTGTGTTAAAGTCCTCTGCTATGATTGTGTTACTGTCAGTTTCCCTTTTTATGGCTGTTGGCATCTGCCTTATGTATTGAGGTGCTCCTATGTTGGGTGCATAAATATTTACAATTGTTATATTTTCTTCTTGGATTGATCCCTTGATCATTATGTAGTGTCCTTCTTTGTAATAGTCTTTATTTTAAAGTCTATTTTGTCTGATATGAGTTGCTACTCCAGCTTTCTTTTGATTTCCATTTGCATGGAATATCTTTTTCCATCCCCTCACTTTCAGTCTGTATGTGTCCCTAGGTCTGAAGGGGGTCTCTTGTCGACAGCATATATACAGGTCTTGTTTTTGTATCCATTCAGCGAGCCTGTCTCTCTTGTTTGAAGCATTTAATCCATTCACATTTAAGGTCATTATCGATATGTATGTTTCTGTTACAATTTTCTTAATTGTTTTGGGTTGTTTTTGTAGGTTCTTTTCTCATGTTGTGTTTTCCATTTACAGAAGTTTCTGTAGCATTTGCTGCAGAGCTGGTTTGGTGGTGCTGAATTCTCTTAGGTTTTGCTTATCTGTAAAGGTTTTCATTTCTCCGTCGAATCTGAATGCGTTCCTTGCTGGGTAGAGTAATCTTGGTTGTAGGTGCTTCCCTTTCATCACTTAAAATATATCATGCCGCGCTTCCCTGGTGGCGCAGTGGTTGAGAGTCCGCCTGCTGATGCAGGGGATACAGGTTCGTTCCCTGGTCCGGGAAGATCCCACATGCCCCAGACCGGCTGGGCCCGTGAGCCATGGCCGCTGAGCCTGCGTGTCCGGAGGCTGTGCGCCACAACGGGAGAGGCCACAACAGTGAGAGGCCCGCGTATCGCAACATATATATATATATATATATATATATATATATATATATATATATATATATATATATATATCATGCCACCCCTTTCTGGCTTGTAGAGTTTCTGCTGAGAAGTCAGCTGTTAACCTTATGGGAGATCCCTTGTATGTTATTTGTCATTTTTCCCTTATTGCTCTTAATAATTTTTCTTTGTCTTTAATTTTTGTCAGTTTGATTACTTTGTGTCTCGACGTGTTTCTCCTTGGGTTTATCCTGCCTGGGACTCTCTGCACTTCCTGGATTTTAGCAGCTATTTCTTTTCCCATGTTAGGGAAGTTTTCAGCTATAATCTTCTCATATTTTCTTGGGTCCTTTCTCTCTCTCTTCTTCTTCTGGGACCCCTATAATGCGAATGTTGGTGCATTTCTTGTTGTCCCAGAGGTCTCTTAGGCTGTCTTAATTTCTTTTCATTCTATTTTCTTTATTCTGTTCTGCGGCAGTGAATTCCACAATTCTGTCTTCCAGGTCACTTATCCATTCTTCTGCCTCAGTTATTCTGCTATTGATTCCTTCTAGTGTAGTTTTCCTTTCAGTTATTGTATTGTTTATCTCTGTTTGTTCGTTCTGTAATTCTTCTAGGTGTTTGTTCTTTAATTCTTCTAGGTCTTTGTTAAACATTTCTTGCATCTTCTCAGTCTTTGTCCCCATTCTTTTTCCGAGGTCCTGGATCATGTTCACTATCATTATTTTGAATTCTTTTTCTGGAAGGTTGCCTATCTCCACTTCATTTAGTTGTTTTTCTGGGGTTTTATCTTGTTCCTTCATCTGGTACATAGTCCTCTGCCTTTACATTTTGTGTATCTTTCTGTGAATGTGGTTTTTGTTCCACAGGCTGCAGAATTGTAGTTCTTCTTGCTTCTGCAGTCTCAGGGGTACCTTTCTGTGAATGTGGTTTTTGTTCCACAGGCTGCAGAATTGTAGTTCTTCTTGCTTCTGCAGTCTCAGGGGTAACTGATTTTTAACGTTATTTTGGTAGTAACATTTTTTTTTAATTGAAGTATAGTTGATTTACAATGTTGTGTTAATTTCTGCTGTACGGCAAAGTAATTCAGTTATACATATATATACGTTATCTTTTATATTCCTTTCCATTATGGTTTATCATAGGATATTGAGTATAGTTCCCTGTGCTATATACAGTAGGACCTTGTTGTAGTAGTTTATACCTCTTAATCTCCTATTCCTATATTGTCCCTTCCCACTTTCATCTCCCCTCTAGTTTGTTCTGTATGAGTCTCTTTCTCTTTTGTTGTATTCATTTGTTTGAATCATCTTAGATTCTGCATATAAATGATAACATACAGTATTTGTCTTTCTTTGTCTGACTTATTTCGCTAAGTATAATACCTTCCAGGTTCATCCATGTTGTTGAAAAAGGCAAATTTTCATTCTTCTTTATGGCTGAGTAGTATTCCATCGTGTGTGTGTGTGTTTGTGTGTGTGTGTGTGTGTGTGTGTGTGTGTACGTGTATATATATAGAGAAAGATATAGACAGGTATACATATATATATAATATATACAATCTATTTATTTACCTATCTAGCTACCACATCTTCTTTATCCATTCATCTGTTGATGGGCACTTAGGTACCTCTGTATCTTGGCTATTGTAAATAGTGCTGCTATGAACATTGAGGTTCATGTGTCTTTTCAGATTAGTGTTTTCATTTTTTCCAAATATATATCCAGGAGTGGAATTTCTAGATCATATGGTAGTTCTATTTTTAGTTTTTTGAGGAACCTCCATACTGTTTTCCACATTGACTGCACCAGTTTTTTTCAAATTATTAATGTTAGCACAAGATTGCTCCCTCAAATTCTGAAATCAGATAGAGACACTTGACAGAAGAGGAGATATTTTCATTAAATCCATTCTACTAGAAAAGGAGTTTCTGAAATAATTGTTTTTTTAATTCTGAAAAAGTATGTGTTGCATATCTATGTGTTTAAAATAAAATCTATGAATAAATTGATATTTTCTCCTTTGCTTTTTAGTGGAATATTTCAGATTATTTTTTCCAAAGAGGAGAAACTATTGAAAAAGAATTAAATAACGAAGAGGCAGCACAGCAAAAGCAGGCAGAAGAGAAAGGAGTGGTTTTAAATCGGCCGTTCCACCCTGCACCACCGTTTGATTGCTTGTGGTTGTGTCTTTATGCAAAATTGGGTGAACTGTGTGTGGACCCCCGTCCTGCTGTCAGGAAGAGTGCAGGGCAAACTCTGTTTTCGACAATTGGTGCACATGGAACTTTATTACAGCACTCAACGTGGCACACTGTTATTTGGAAGGTACTGTAAAATAGCTTGAGTTATCAGTTCTTAATTGAGACATGCTTATATACTTTTTCAGTTAAACTTGTTCCTATTAATTTAAAAAAATTTTTTAAATTTTTAGTTTTTTTATTGAAGTCTAGTTGATTTAAAATGTGTTAGTTTCACTTTTACTGAACGTGATTTAGTTATGCATATATATTCTTTTTCTTCCTATTAATTTTTAAAGAAGAGTTTCTGTCTGTTTGTGCATTTGGCAAAACAGAAAATGTTAGCTTTGTCGTATTTTTTTTTTTTTTTTTTTTGCGGTACGCGGGCCTCTGACCGTTGTGGCCTCTCCCGTTGCGGAGCACAGGCTCCGGACGTGCAGGCCTAGCGGCCATGGCTCACGGGCCCAGCCGCTCCGCGGCATGTGGGATCTTCCCGGACTGGGGCACGAACCCGTGTCCCCTGCATCAGCAGGCGGACTCTCAACCACTGCGCCACCAGGGAAGCCCAGCTTTGTCGTATTTTTAATTGCACCTCACATAGATCAGATTAAATACTAAAAGCCTCATCTTTTTATCTCTTTATCTCCTTTGCACTTCCCTTTCTCCTAGTTTTCCCCTGTAGTAATAAAACTAGTAGTTGCTAAACCATTACCTATAATTCAAATATAATATAGTCAAATGAAAATTTTATAAATAAAGAATTTCAACAGTAGTGAAATTTACTTGCAGACTCACCAAACAGAAACCATCTCCAATTTGTAAATTTCATGTTTGTTCATTAAATATGCAGTTGCATTTTTTAAATTTTTCAATTTTATCTTCTTTTAAAAATGTTCTTACAAAGTCAACAGCTTATTAGTGAGCATCCCCTGTTTGCTAAAAGCTCTCTGTTTTTTTGTTTAATCTGTTCCATTTTAATAAAATTCTATTTATAATCCTTTCATTGCTTTTGTGAATTTTTGAAATCAGCAAGTTTGACGGTAGACAAAATGATAAACCTTCATTGTATTTAATATTTAACAATGTTTTCAGTTTAATAAAAAGACCCCAGAATGTCTTCTTAAAAAATTAATAATGTATGTTCCCTAATAAAACTAATTAAAAGCCCTGCTCCCCACTCCTATGTCTTCTGGGTTTTTTTGTTTTCTTTTTTTACTAGCTGCACCACGCAGCATGAGGGATGTCAGGGATCAAACCTGGGCCCCCTGCATTGGGAGCGTAGTCTTAACCACTGGACCAGCAGGGAAGTCCCTTCTTGTGTCTTCTGTTTCAGCTCTATCCCCTGGCTTCTCAATTCACAAACATGCTGAAGAGTCCTTTACTGTTTTAAAAAACAAACTTATATTTTCTCTGATTCCTGTTTTCTTTTCAGACAGCTTCATTGTTAAGCTTGCTGCCTGAATCTCAATAATTTCTTTTCTTTCTCACTTCCCCTGCATTCCCTTACCCCCTTGTAATTTGGTATCCAGATTATTCTACTTCAGAGTATCTTAAACCTTAGCATGTAACAGAATCTCCTAGAGGACTTATTAAAGAACAAATTGCTTGAGCCACTGTCCCCAGCCCCCTATAGTTTCTGATTTCTTTCCCCTGGCACGGGGACTGAGAATTTGCATGTCTGTGAAGCTCCCGGGTGATGCTGATGGTTCTGAGACCATATTTTTAGAACCACACAAATTGTTCATAGGCTCTACAGGTAGTCTTCTAATTGCCAAGTCTCTTGCCCTATGCTCAATCCTTATCCTACTCATTTTTTGTAGCATTTAATACTGCTGATTATTTTTTCCTTGAAATTTCTCTTCCTTTGGCTTCTGTTCCACAGCATGTGTATGCTTCTCTACTCAATTTTTAATTTTTTTGGCTCCTATTACTTCCTCTGATTCTACATTTTAAATGTAAACATTCCCCAAATCCCAACCGCTTCCTGCTTGATTTTTTTCAAGCACCTTCATCCAGTCCTGAAGTTTCAGCAGTAACCTCTGTCCAGATGTCACTCATATATTTGCCTGGATCCCTCTCCTTAGCTTCATTCCCTTCTTGTACATTACCCCCTAGATGCTCCATTGGCACCTTAGCTCAGTAAGTCTTAGACAATAGTCTATCCAATTTATTTTAATTTTTCATATTCCATGACCTTAAGGATAAACTTAATATAAGGATACCTCTGTTGATCAGTTTCATCCAATATATGGGGATTGATCAGAATGTCAGGTGTAATTCTTTGTAACAATGCCTAATTTTCTATGCTGTTACTTAAGCTGTGTTATCAATACTTTTTATATGCATTGTTATAAATATTTAGGTTCTCTTTCATCTATTGGACCGAGTTCGAGAGTCTTCTACCACTGCAGACAAAGAAAAGATTGAGTCCGGAGGTGGCAATATTCTCATTCATCATTCAAGGGACACAGCAGAGAAGCAATGGGCTGAGACATGGGTTTTAACATTGGCCGGAGTAGCAAGAATCTTCAACACTAGAAGATATTTACTGCAACCTTTAGGTAGATACACATTTTTTTTTTCCTGAGTATACAAGTAATTAATGTTAAAGGAAATTTGGAAAATACAGGAGATTCTTTAAAGTTCATATACAATGCTACTTTCCAAGAATAATCCATCTTAACTGTCAGTCTTTGTGTTATGTGTGGAGTGTGCATGAGCATGCACGTTTTCATTCATTTCACTGAAAAAATATGTAATGTGCACCTACTGTGGGTGAGTCTCTAGGGGATACAATGATGAGCCAAATGCTCCCGTCCTTGCTATATCATGGGTATGAGGGAAGAACTATAATTACATAAATGAGTACAAAATTGCTACAATGATCAGTGCTAAAAGGAGCTTATAATAGATTGTGTGCTTATAATAGATATTTGACCAGGCCAGTGAGGTATGTATAGGCTTCCCTGAGAAAACAATATTTTATCTGAGTAGTAGTTCATCAGGCAAGGGTAGGAGGAACTGGGAAGAGCCTTACAGGCAGAGAGAATGTGTAGAAGAGATGGGAGAAGATTGAGGAGATGGGGATGGTGAGGACCCCGGCATGTTTGAAGGTCTGGAATGAAGAGAACACGGAAAAGTGTAATTCCACATGAGGTTGTAGAGGTAGAGAGAGGCCCAGAGCATGGAACACTTTGTAGGTTATGTTCAAAGGTTAAGACTTTATTCTAAGAGCACTGAAAACCACTGGAAGGTTTTAATCCATGATGTGATGTGATCAGATATGCAGTTCAGAAATATCACTTCAGATGGTATGTGTGGAATGGAATGGCCACAAAGAAGAATGGTAGGATACTGTTAGACTGGTGAGGAAACTGTTAGTGGTGTAGATCAATGCCTCTCAACCAGGGCCAGTGTTGCCCAACCTACTCCCTCCCCCCACAGGATATTTGACAATGTCTGGAGACAGTTTTGGTTTTCACAACTGGGGAAGGACATGCACTACTGGCTTCTGGGGGGAGTAGAAGTCAGGGATGCTGCTACACATCTTACAATGCACAGGATAGCGCCTACAACAAAGAATTATCCAACCCAAAATGTCAGTAGTATTGAGATTGAGAAACTCTGGTGTAGATTATAATACCTTCCTTTCAATTCTGGTGGTAGGGACGGGAGTGGTTGAGAAAAGTGAACAGAAGTACTTTTGTACATAATTGTGAACAAGTTGTACATATTATTTTTTTAATTTATTATTTTATGGTTGGCTTTTTTCCCCCCTTATTATGTTAAAGCATAAGCATATTTACTCTTTTCATAGGCATTTTTGTGTGGTGTTCATCATGTACACTTTAGGGCTCTCTCTATTTTATATATACACATACATATATATAATGTACATACATGTACATTTTAAATCTTAGTTTTTTGTTTTCATGTAAAGTTTACATATAATGAAATACACCAATCTTAACTGTATGTTTGCTGAGTTTTGACAAATAAGCATCATTTTTAATACCTCTGTGATAGTTACTTTATCTTAAAAGCTAAGAACTAATACATTTAGATTTTTTTTTTTTTTTTTTTTTTTGGTGGTATGCGGGCCTCCCTCTGTTGTGGCCTCTCCCGTTGCGGAGCACAGGCTCCGGACGCGCAGGCTCAGTGGCCATGGCTCACGGGCCCGGCCGCTCCGCGGCATGTGGGATCTTCCCGGACCGGGGCACGAACCCGTGTCCCCTGCATCGGCAGGCGGATTCTCAACCACTGCGCCACCAGGGAAGCCCTAGATTTTTTAAAATGAATACATGATGCAGTTCCTGTAGCTTTGATGATTTTTTATAATTTGAACACTAGGAAGGGTTTTTATTATTTTAGAATAAGATTATGGTGTCAGGGTGATGCTCATAGAATGGTTCAGAAGTGTTCCCTTCCTCTGCAGTTTTTTTTTGAGTAGTTTGAGAAGGATAGGTGTTAACTCTTCTCTAAATGTTTGGTAGAATTCACCTGTGAAGCCTTCTGGTCCTGGACGTTTGTTCGTTGGAGCTTTTAAATTACTGATTCAATTTCATTACCAATAATTGTTCATATTTTCTGGTTCAGTCTTGGGAGATTCTTTCAAAGAATTTGTCCATTTCTTCTAGGTTGTCCATTTTATTGGTGTATAGTTGCTCATAGAAGTCTCTTATGATTCTTTGTATTTCTGTGGTGTCAGTTGTAACTTCTCCTTTTTCATTTCTGATTTTATTGATTTGGGCCCTCTCCCTTTTTTTCTGGATGAGTCTGGCTGAAGGTTTGTCAATTTGGTTTATCTTTTCAAGAAGCAGCTTTAGTTTCATTGATCTTTTCTGTTGTTTTTTTAGTCTCGATTTCATTTATTTCTGCTCTGATCTTTATGATTTCTTTCCTTCTACTAACTTTGGGTTTTGTTCTTTTTTCTCTAGTTCCTTTAGGTGTAAAGTTAGGTTGTTCATTTGAGATTTTTCTTATTTCCTGAAGTAAGCTCGTATTGCTATAAACTTTCCTATTAGAACTGCTTTTGCTGGCGTCCCAAAGGTTTTGGATCATTGTGTTTTCATTTTCATTTGTCTCTAGGTATTTTTTGATTTCCTCTTTGATTTCTTCAGTGATCCATTGGCTGTTTAGTAGCATATTGTTTAGCCTCCACATGTTTGTGTTTTTTTGCAGTTTTTTTCTTATAGTTGAAAATTTTGCCATTTGCAGCAACATGGGTAGACTTGCAAGGCATTATGCTAAGTGAAGTAAGTCAGACAGAGAAAGACAAATACTGTATGATATCACTTCTATGTAGAATCTAAAAAATACAGCAAACTAGTGAATATAACAAAAAAGAAGCAGACTCACAGATACAGAGAACAAACTAGTGGTTACCAGTGGGGACAGGGGGCAAGTGGGGCAATATAGGGGTGGGGGACTGGGAGCTGCAAACTATTGGGGATAAGATAGGCTACAAGGATGTATTTTACAACACTGGAATATAGCCATTATGTTGTAATAATTGTAAATAGAGTGTAACCTTTAAAAATTGTATAAAAAATTTTAAAAATACTTTTAAATAATGCGGTTAATATTTTTAACATAACCGTGTGCAATATATAATTATAGCTAGTCTTTTAGAAAGAAGACTTCTTCCTAGACATAGAATATATTAATGAAAGAATTGCAGGGTTTTTTCCTTCCTGTGGCATGGAATATTCTAAATCTGAGACTTGGTCACCATTCTGGTGGGGAAATGTAATGTTTCATCTGACTTTTGGACTGGAATGGCAACAAGCAGAAGTATTTTGTTTTGTTGTTTTGATAGTTTTTAGACAAAAATTTTTAAAACTCTTTGAACAGTTTACTGAAAAATCTGTTTTTTATTGTATGTAAATTATACTTCAATTTTTTTAAAAAAAGAGTATGGAGAGGAAGAGGCATGTAACTGGGCAAGTGTTATCATTTATCCTATAAAGGCAGAGCAGTACTTACTGTTTTATACCAGACTTAGTTCCAGCTTTCCAGTTAACTGAATGCTTCCTCAGTCATATGGGCTTATCCCTTCTTGAAAAAACATCTAGTCTTTGATAGCTTTTGTGAAGTGAAATTCTTTAAACCTCGATTATCTCTATTTCATAGCCTACTTATGTTATCCTTTGCAGAACGTCAGTTCCTCTGATTTTTGCATTATTTAAATACAAATAGGTGGGTAATAATCCATGCTACTAACAAAGCCATTGGGCTAGATTTCTGTAGGAGCAAGATCATTTTTTGCTGGGCTTTATAGGAACAAACCACACCTGGCCATAGAGAGTTTCATTATAAACGTGCTTAGTTGGTCACAGGAGTAGAGCAAGAGATTGAATTGATTAATGGAAACAACAGCTACCATTCAGCCCATGCTCTGCTGATGGTAGATCAGTCGACTCAGTTTTACATGGGAGAAATAAATTTAGACTCATTGTAAAAGGACAGTCTAATCTTTATGGTGCATTTTCTCCTGGCAACTCACTGATGAGGGAAAAATGTTTAAGAAAATTCCGCAACTGTAAAATTATTTAAATATGAAAACCAAAGTGTAAAGTTAAGATTTTTATGGAGTATGATTTACAGTTTATTTTAAACATTTAGACAGATAAAAAAACGTGTATCATACTGTTATAACTTTTCCAATGTGCTTAAGAATGGGAACATCTTACTTAATCATTAATAAAGGTAGATGGATAGACTGAAGATGTTACTGAAAAATTTTTGTTTTCACCCTCTTAAGTTGTTATTCTGTTCTCCTTAGGCAGAAGTACTAGAATAGAAACATGTATACATACATTTACAGAGTTTTATTTTTAAGACCAAAACCTTGTTTGATATACTCATTATCCTCTTCTTGATGCTGTTTGTTCCTGTAGCTGACAAAAATTTTTTACTGGATTTTTAGGTTGTAATGATTTTAATTCACATTGTTAGTACCTTAGCATATTTTTTCTAGTTCTATAGGAATTTAAGCAGAAAAATAAAGCAAATAAACTTTAAAGTGTCTAATAGTAAGAGAAAATTTGATCACTTTTATGGCGATAAATTTTTTTTCCCTCTTCCTAATATAGGAGATTTTTCAAGAGCATGGGATGTTCTTCTTGACCATATACAATCAGCAGCACTCAGCAAAAACAATGAAGTATCTCTGGCTGCGCTGAAAAGCTTCCAGGAAATTTTACAGATTGTGACCCCTGTCAGAGACTCAGATAAGCCTGAGACACCACCTGCAGTTAATGTCCCTGTGCCTGTCCTTTTAGGGTCCATATCAGGCCCTGGCCTGAACAGGCCATTTTTCAGAACAGATTCCATTGGAGAAAGACTTGGAAGATATAGCAGCTCTGAGCCACCCATAGTTACTGATGAGCTTGAAGATTTGAATCTCTGGTGGGCTGCATGGAATACCTGGTATAGAGTTGGATCTGAAAGCACTAAGCCTCCTATTACTTTTGATAAACTAACTTTCATTCCCAGCCAGCCTTTTCTTACAGCTTTAATTCAGATATTTCCAGCTCTTTACCAACACATAAAAACTGGTTTCAACATGGATGATTTGCAAAAGTTGGGAGTCATACTACACAGTGCCGTTTCAGTCCCAATAAGTTCAGATGCATCCCCTTTCATTCTTCCATCTTATACTGAAGCAGTTTTGACAAGTTTACAGGAAGCTGTACTTACAGCTCTAGATGTTCTCCAAAAGGTAATAGAATTTTAGTGGCTGTCTAAGCAATATTGCATATGGTTCTCTGGAACTTTTTTTACTTTGATATATATTTTTTGGGATAAATTCTGGATCATCAGGATTGTTGTGTATGTATACTTTGGGATGAATTCAAGATTGTAAAGATCCAGTTATTTTTAAAACTTTTATTTTTCTAATATATTTTAAAAGGTATTTCACGTTTATTTTGAGAGTCTTTAAGAAACTGCCGGCATTCTCTTGCTTCTATTCACCAGCTTTTTTGGTTTGTTCATGCAACTCTTCACAAGAGGATATACTTTTGGAATGACAACTTTAGTAAAGTGTTTCTATAATTAGAAAATTAATAAGCCATGGGATTATATTTTTGTTTTTTTCATCTGTACTTAAATTTAGCTCTGGAATTGTTGGAAGCCTATATTTTTTAAAAAAGAAGTAAGAATAAATTTATAAAGTATTTTTCTCACAGAAATTTTAAAAAGATATATTTTAACCTATGTGTCTTGTTACTGCAAAATATATATGTATATATATTAAAACAGACCTAAAAATTATTGAGCAGATTCCAGTTAGCAAGCAAGACCAGATCAAAATCAAAGAATTCTTTAAACTGTCAAGGTAATTATTAGCACAATTCACAACAACCAAAATGCTAAACAAAAAAAATGCCACCTGAAGAGCCAGCAATCCCAACAAAGTAGCTATGACATTCTAACAAAATTAGAATGGAAGTATTAGATTCTGATTACACATGTGTTATCAGTAGCCATTTGTGTACTGAAGATCATGTTTTCTAATTAAATGATTGCCTTATATCCAACTGGATTGAAGAAAACTTTCACAGTAAGAATGGTGGTTTCTACTACACCCATAATACACCTTGAATGACTCTGGAGGAAGTCTAGCTGAGCAGTAATTCCTTGATCTCTTTACCCCTGGTTACACTGTGCAGAGAAACAAATTGTGTAGAAACTTAAAATCTAAGAGAATCTGGCATTTTAAAAACTTTATTGTAGGGATATCAGTTTTCCATAATTGAAATCAAAAGAGCTGCTTTTATTTTCAGTGGGGGAAGAAAAGTAGCCTGTCAATAATAACTTTTTTCTCCCTGACTGTGAATATAAGTTGCTTATAGACTGCCTTAGAGGGAATGGAAAAGTTAATATACTAGAGAAAGAGAGCATAGGCCTTGTGAGATACCCATAACCTAGAACTTTCAGATGTTTAATTCAAGCTTTTATATATGTGTAGAGGATAGTAAACAAAAAGGAAACAACAAACCCCCCAAACTTTTTTCCAGGGAAAAAAGTATATAATTTTATTTAGGAAAAAAACTGCTGATTTCGCAATTAGAAAACAAATAGAATCATTCATCCCAACTACTAGGAATTTGTTCTAAGCTTTGAACTTTTAATGGCTTTGAAAGCAATATATACCTTCAGTTGGGAACTTAGGAAGTTTTATTGTTGGAAACTTAGGATGTTTTATTTATATAAATTGATATCATTTTGCATTACTAATTTTCACTCTAGCCATTGTTTATTACTTATGTGATTATCTAAATGATGTTTCATAATACTTGAATGTGATTCAAATATATGGGGTCTTTAATATTTCCTAACAGAAAATATATTTCATTATTAGTAAAGAGTGTTTTTATTTTTTCTTTCTTTTTTTTTTTTTCCAAGTAAGGGTGTTTTTGTATTTCCCCCCACAGGTGTCAGAAAATTTTTTCACAAGCAAAATTGACTTGCTTTGGGACTTTATTCATAAACTAATAAGCTATTCTGCAAACATTTTATTGATTAAAAGCAGTTTTCCTTCCTAAAGGAAAAACTCATTTCTAACTTCATGTTTACCTTACATTGTTTAGGGTTTCAGGGTCATAGTCTTTTCCTTGGTTTTCAAATCACTAGTTCACAACCAAAATGATTTAGTCATGTAGGCTAACTTTTTTTTTGGCCAAGATATTTTGGCATACATGGGGGACCTGAGAATTTTATTATCTGCTTTCCTTAAGTTCTGAGATCAGGAGACTGCATCTATCTTATTTATTGCCACCCAGATTGAATTATTTTAAATGACTTAATAAGAGAAACCTTGAACCGTGTCAGAGGTTAGATGTCCAGTTTCTTTTCTTCTTTTCACATACACAGTTTTCAAGGACTAATAGAAACTGATGTCCAGATTGCTTATTGATTCTTAGCTTTTGGACTAAAATCTGTTACCAGATTTATATATAGGCTTTTCTGATAAACTTCAGAAGACTGAAGAAAGCCAATAATAACTTTTTCTTAGATGAAGTTTGTTGTAAAAAAAAAAAAAAAAAAAGAGTTGGTTCCATATTCTGCATTTTAAGATTCCAGAATTCAACTGTAACACTATTAGGTTTATTTTTATTTTTATTTTTTTAATAAAGGACCACTGAAAATCAAAACATATAGTCCAGTTCATTATTTGTTGCTAAGGTATTTTCAGAAAAATTTTGATACTAGTTTTCTAAGGTCTCCACACAGACTTTCCCATCCCTCCTTTCCTTTGTCACTGAAAATAAAAGAATTCATTTAGGGTAATTATATCTTTTCTACAGTAATACTACTTGTTTACTTGTACGAGTTAAGACTCAGCAAGGGGTTAGTAAAGAAGACCGTGAAACTTTTAGAAGTAGTTAGTAGAGAGAATTTTTTTAGGCTGTATACCTTTCAAGTTCATGATTCACTGTTTCTGAGAAAAGTAACCAAGTAGGGAAAGATGGTATTAGATACCTTTGTTCTACTTTCACATTGTAATTATAGGATAATCCAATGTACTAATGAGCAGCACTTTGCTTATCTACTTTGTACCTCAAGATAATTTTATCTAAAACACCAGCATTAAGTTTAATTTCTATTAAATTTTTAAATTTTTCTTGTTTTAAATCAAGTCTATATATTTAGATACATTAGTCACTAAATATACTCTGCCCTGTTAAAAATTAATATACTGTATACATTTCTTTTAGAAACAAATTTTTATTCATAACTTATTTTCCGACTGTAATGAACATGATTATTTGTTAAAGTCTGTGGACCAGGCATGATTGCAGGAATCAGCTGTCATTTCAATAAATTAATGCCATCACTTAAGTAGAAGTCAATATCATCTTAGTCAGTGAAGCATTGTAAATGGTCTGATGGGTATATTACTGAACAAATGATCAGATTGTGGAACCTCAGAACTGCCTGGAATTTCTCTTTAAGTGCTTGCCCTTTGTTTAGTCTGCTAAGTAATAAGCCACGCTTTTAATTAAAAAACGTTTTCTAGCTGATTAATACATTTAGCCTACACTTTATTCAATAATTGTTTAAAATAGCTTAAATGTCCTTCAGGGCTTATAAAAAATTGTATAATACTTAACATAAAATAGGACAGTCTTTTCGATTCTTTGGTTAAACAAAAGCATATACAGTAAAGAACTTAATGGAGTTCAGATTATGCATTCTACTATTCATATATTGTTTTTATAGGCCATCTGTATAGGACCGGAAAACATGCAGATAATGTATCCAGCTATATTTGACCAGTTATTGGCATTTGTAGAATTTTCCTGTAAACCTCCACAGTATGGACAGCTAGAAACAAAACACATTGCTAATGCAAAATATAATCAGGTAATTTGCTATAAATTATATTTACTCTGTACGATTTCATGGCTTCTAAATACAGTCAGTTCCACTTAAGATGGACTTTGATTATCCCAGGAAATTTTCATTCACAAATAAACTTTCATATGTATGTTAACACTTTAAGCTGAAAAGAAACACTATTTGGAAGACCTTTTCTGTGTTCCTTTTGTTTGTTTGTTTGTTTATTACTTTCTTTGCCCAAGTGGTTCTCCAGAAAGTTTGGCCTTTCATGTTACACTTTCTTCAAAGTTTCTTTCTTTGTGTCCTCATCCCACTATAAAATGGCTTCTAAATCCCTAAGCCTAATCTTATCTAAAATAGATATCTGCAATACAAAATGAAGAAATCTGTGCGTACTAAATAAGAAGTCTACTACTGGTGTGAAATTTAGTTGGATTTTACATAAAAGATTTTTATAGCCATAGTTGGCAAATTTTAACTTTGTTTTGGCTTAGGGGAAAAGTAAATTTCTGAATGCATGCACATGCTGATTTTGTTCACCCAACCTAAAAATTATAATTTTACATGGTCCAAACGTAGTTTTAATGTGTATTAACTTTTCTCATTCTATTTGTCTTGCAACACAATGGAATCACAATAGATCCAACTATTTGCACCGGTGAGTTAAATTTCCTAAAATTGTCCTGACCTATTGGCAACAAATAAAGTACATCTTTCCCAATTTTTGATAGAATGCTCTATGTACTTTTTCTGATAGTTTTAATTTTTGCCTGGCTGAAAATTATTCTTTCATGAAGTACATATCTCTTTGAAAACTTTGCATGTAATATAATCTGGCCTAAAACCAAGGCCTAAACTTTAAGACAAAGAAGCTTTCGCTTTGAAAACAATATGATTTCATTTAATCTCATTTTTATTTTAACTCTGTGAAAATATTACTTTCTAGGCGGAATGGGTAGCCTTGAATTATGTACCATTTGCTGAAAGGTCTTTAGAAGTAGTTGTGGATTTATACCAAAAAACAGCCTGTCACAAAGCAGTGGTGAATGAGAAAGTACTCCAGAATATTATTAAGGTATTTTTTTTTTAATTTCCATACTTTAATAATGTCAGTATTATTGAAATTTCTCTTTAGGTAATAATATGTTATCATATATTTAAATAAATGGAAAATATAATTTGTTATTATTTATAGTTAGTCTTCTCCAACATTCATGGATATTATTTAGGAAGCTGTTTTTTATTATTTTTATTTATTTATTTATTTATTTATTTTTAGCTGTGTTGGGTCTTCGTTTCTATGCGAGGGCTTTCTCTAGTTGCCCGAGCGGGGGCCACTCTTCATCACGGTGCGCGGGCCTCTTTTGTTGTGGAGCACAGGCTCCAGACGCTCAGGCTCAGTAGTTGTGGCTCACGGGCCTAGTTGCTCCACGGCATGTGGGATCCTTCCAGACCAGGGCTCAAACCCGTGTCCCCTGCATTGGCAGGCAGATTCTCAACCACTGCGCCACCAGGGAAGCCCAGGAAGCCATTTTTTTAAAAAGAGAAGGTTTTTTTAATGAGAAATATTTTAAAGTAAGAGTGCATTAGATTTTTTATTCTTCTTAAATTTTGCCACATAAGACAATAAGCATCCTGTTTCTTAGGACAGGATGCTCTATGATTTGGGGGCAAATGAGCCTGAGAGTGTTTCTCATCTGTAAAAGAAGGGTAATACCAATACAAACTTTATGTCTTAACCATTAAGAGATTCAGTTGAGATATGGCATTTAATGATACTTGCCAAGCAGTCAGTGTTGAATAAAAAGTTAGGTTCCCCCTTCCCTCAATAGACAAGGAAATAACTAAACTGCCTAGGGGATCTTGGCAAAGATTAACAGAAGTAACATTTGAAGGGGGAGTACCAGCAAAAAGGGAGAAGGAGATATAGATCAATTGAGCAATATAAAAGATCATGGTATATATATATATATTTTTTTTTAATTTAATTATTTATTTATTTATTTTTGGCTGCCTTGGGTCTTTGTTGCTGCGCACAGGCCCTCTCCAGTTGCGGCGAGTGGGGGCCACTCCTCGTTGCGGCACGTGGGCCTCCCACCACGGTGGCCTCTCTTGTTGTGGAGCACGGGCTCTAGGCACGCAGGCTCAGTAGTTGTGGGACGCAGGCTCCAGAGCGCAGGCTCAGTGGTGCACGGGCTTAGCCACTCAGCAGCACGTGGGATCCCCCCGGGCCAGGACTCGAACCCGTGTGCCCTGCACTGGCAGGTGGATTCCCAACCACTGAGCCACCAGGGAAGCCCCATGGTATATATATATATATATATATATATATATTTTTTTTTTTTTTTGTGGTATGCGGGCCTCCCTCTGTTGTGGCCTCTCCCATTGCGGAGCACAGGCTCCGGACGCGCAGGCTCATTGGCCATGGCTCACGGGCCCAGCCGCTCCGCGGCATGTGGGATCTTCCCGGACCGGGGCGCGAACCCGGTTCCTCTGCATCGACAGGCGGACGCGCAACCACTGCGCCACCAGGGAAGCCCCCCATGGTATATTTTTAAAGCAGTGTTGAGAAATCCCACTTAGGGAGGTGGCAGGGCCTGGAATAGGTCTGAAAAAGTGGCTATGGGTATTGCAAGCCATCATAAGGCATCAGATTTTATTCTTTAACCATTGAAGGTTTGAACATGGCGGAGTGACATGCATCAGTTTGTATTTTTTAAGGAATTAAATAATCAGTTTTCTGTACTCCAGAACACTTCATTGATGCCACTTACTACATTGCATTGTGGTTAATTGGACAAGGCTCTTCCTCAGAAATTGTGAGCTTTGTGACAGCAAGAACTGAACTTTCCAGTTCCATATACATTTACTGAGTATATACTATATGCCAATCTCTGTATTAGTTGCTTAAATATTTTAAAAAATAAATCAAATATATTTGCTGTGCTTAACATTCCCTTGACATTAGTAAAATATTAATCTAGTAGTAAACCATACTTTTCATTTATCTGATCTTGAGTTATAACATGTTAATTCAGAGTGGCCAGTGTATAATTTAGTATTCTTTTGTTTGCATATGACACAAATTCAGGCTCTGACTAGCTTTAACAATAAAGGGGCAGGCTTAGTTGGAAAATTCATAGATCGAGGGCTTTAGGATTGGTTGATCCAGTACTATCACCAAAAACCAAAATTTTTTTCCCTGTTCTGCTTTCCAAGGGGTTGACTGCATCCTAACTATGTTTCTTCTCATAGTTGTAGGCTAATAAAGGGATTATATGTCAGTAGCAGGTGTGTGTGTGTGTGTGTGTGTGTGTGTGTGTGTGTGTGTGTGTGTGTGTGTGTGTGTTTATCAGATTCTTCTTAAGTTACTAAAATTAAGTGAATCAGCTTTAGTCCCATGCCCAGTCTTGAACCAGTGATTATGGCCAGAGAAATGGAGTAGATTGATTGGCTTAATAAACTAATCATCTCTTTACCCTAATTTCCAACTGGATGTGGGGAGAGGAAAGAGATAAATAGATTCTGGGTAGGCTAATTATCTGTTAGTGGAGGCCTGTTTCATGCTAGTATGTAATGGTTCACATGTTCACTGTGTGAGTATTCAGTAATCATTTGTGTGGAGGATGATGAAATCAGGTTTTATGTTCACTCCACAACATTAAAATATGAAAATGTGTCTCTTCTACTCTTTATCTTTCTCAGACTAGAATTTTTATATAAAAGCTGAATTTTCAGTCTAATGCACATTATCACACGGTATGCTGAAACTATTTATTGATGGTGCTCTGGGATAACTCACTGTGATAGTTTGGTCAGTCTAGTCTTCTAGTTGTTGGATAGTACTATGACCAGAGAAATTCATTCTGAACTACTGAATTAGTTCTTTAATGATTAACAGCAACCTGTCTCAGAAGTTGACCAATTAAAAAGTAAGTCTCAATATTTTAGTCACTAGACATAGTTCAGATGCTGTGCTGTGTCCTCAAGGGTTAAAGATAAAATAAACCAAGTTCTTGAATTATCAACTTTTCTCAAATATTTGGAAAAGGAAAAAAAATACATTAAAATGTTAGTGTAGAATATAAAATTCAAAGAATTTTAAAGATAAAGTATAAGACTTCAAAGTAATGATACTCCAGGCCATGTTTACCTAACCATTAGTGAAAAAATATAAGCAGTATTGATCTCTCTTGGATGGGAGAAACCCCATCAGTCAAATTATTTTCTGCCAGGAGAACTATGGCAGAATGCTCTAATTTTATAACATCAAGTTGGAGAAGCTGCAAAATTGTAAGTTTCTTACTCTTAACTTTTCAGAAAACATCCCTATTTTTTATGATGCGAAACCAAGGTTCAAAAAGGTTATTATTCAATCCTTATTCAGGGTCATTGTTTATAAAATGGACATAGGACTTAAAAGTATATCTTTCTAGGGAATTCCCTGGCGGTCCAGTGGTTAGCACTCTGCGCTTTCAGTGCTGAGGGTGCGGGTTCTATCCCTGGTTGGGGAGCTGAGATCCCATATGCCTCGGGATGTGGCCAAAAAAAAAAAAGTGTATCTTTCTAAGCAGTATGATTTGAGGACCATGTCTGAGAATTAATTGGTCTTTCTAGAAAATAACATCCTATTTAAAATGAAAATACCTATGTTATTATTTTTTGCTCTCAGCTATAGTTTTTTTTAAAGTAATTAAAGCTGTGTGTGTTTGTTTTAATTAGTACTTATCTTAAACTGTCTTTATTTTCACAGACTCTTAGGGTCCCTCTCAGTTTGAAGTATTCCTGCCCTTCTGAAAGCACATGGAAACTAGCAGTATCTTCTCTCCTCAAAGTTCTTTCTATTGGGCTACCTGTTGCCCGGCAGCATGCTTCTTCTGGAAAATTTGACAGTATGTGGCCAGAACTAGCCAACACTTTTGAAGACTTTCTCTTTACTAAAAGGTCAGCTTATTCATTTTTACAGTTAAGACAGTCTTTCAAGAAGTACACATTATACCTGTAATTGCTCTAAAAACAGTATTTCTCATTATTCATTAACAAAGTAATTGACTCTTTAAGATTGCTAGATTGTATACAAAGAAGAAGTGGATGGGGCATTTATCCACTGGGTACATTATCTGTGAGCAGTGGAGATTTTTGCTCTTTACAGTGTTTTGGTTGTAAGACAAGGGTCTATATATATAAGGTCACATGAATGCATCATAATTAAGGAGCCATGGTTTTAATTTGACGAAGTTAAGAAGATCCACTTTAAAAATCTGATGCCCATTTAGCATTACAAGAGAAAAACAACTTCAGAAAATGAGTTTTTTTTAGAATAAATAAGATCATTGGTAATAATGAACAGCTCTTTAAGATGTTTAAGTTTTGCAAAGAAGAATGGAATTTTCATTGTATACTCTCCAGCTGAGGGTGTATCTTAAGGATGCTATTTTGACCCCTCACCGAATGAGAATAGGGTAATTAGAATACGGAGTTTTTTGAATGAGGAGTCTGCTGCAGTCTCTCTAGAGCTGTACTATCTAATACAGCAGTCACTAGCTACAATTAACTTAAATTTTTAATTAACTAAGTCACATTAATAATTCAGTTCTTCATTCTCACTAGCCACGTTTCAACATTGCCATGTGTGGCTAGTGGTTGCTCTAGTGGGCACTGCAGATCATTGAACATTCCCATCATCACAGGAAGTTCTGTTTGGCAGCACTAATCTCAAATGTGCCATTTTACTAAAGATGGACTTACCAGTAATAGCTGTGATAGGTAGGTAGTCTTCAGTACTCCTACAGTCTAATTTTCCTTTGTGCTATAGTGGTGAAATTCTATGACAACAGAAGTTTTTCTATTTTTTTTAACCATTAATCATTTTTTTAAAACTATAGAATGATGGATGTGTCATGCACTGCTATTTAATCATTAAAAATTGTTAGTTTGAAACCATTTAAATTATAAATTTCATATACTTGAAGAAAAACCTACACTGGCATATTGATAATGATCAGATGAGTCTACAACAGAATGATTTAACTGAAGAGTTTCTATCTTTCTAATGTGGTTTAGTTATTAAGTAAAGAAAAGTTGTAGAGTGCAGAAGGTTAACTTATATTTTTCTCTATAAAGGCTTATCTGATATTTCAGAATTGGAAGTAATGACATGTGATCGTAATTTCTGTTTCCATAACTGGTCAGACTTTGTTTTGCTTTCTTATATATTTCTCAACTCTAGAAATCTTATTAATACCAATGCAAGCATATTCTTTGTATTGAATATATGCAGGAAAATCATAGTGACTCACAAAGCATATCTAAGCAAATTCTGTTTTCATTTTTAAAATAACCCTGGGTATTTGAGTACCTTTGTGGATTCTGTTGCCTAAGTCACTACGTTAATTTGTATGAAGCAAACAGATTTAGAAATTTAAACTTTTCTTTTTCTTTCTCAATTGTCTGTCTGTATATGCATGTTGCCCTATTAATAAGTTGAATGAGCTTAGATCAGTTTTTTTGAAATGAGTAAAACTTCTTTAAGAATTTCTTTTCCTGTGACTGAGTCTTTCCACCATCTTTCTTATTCTCAAGTTTCTTATTGAACATTCTTCATTTTCCAAGTTCTTATTTTATTAAATTCAGTTTCTTAAGTACTTTCTTTGTGTACAGGAAAGTAGGTAGAGAAACAAAGGCCTAATAATAGGTAATTAACATTTTATGTAATTTTTATATTCATGCAGTTGTAGTATAATTTCATTACAGTATTTTGCCTGTTGTAGGCCCTACTTACATTAAAGGTTTGAGTATATTGAGTATGTTGAAAAATCACACTGTTTAAGAAACAGTTAACATAGAGGATAAGAGCACTGACTCAGGAGCCAGATTACCTGGATTCAAATCCCAACTATACAACTTTGTAACTGTGATATTTTGTACAAGTTATTTATCTTTCAGTGACTCATTTTCCTCATCTGCTAAATAGGAATAGTAATGCTACCTAACTCATAGGGTTATTGTGAGGATTAAATCATTTAAATGAATGCTTAGAATAGTTCCTGGAATGTAAGTGCTTCTATTAAAATGCTTGCTCCTACTATTATCCTCATAATCATTATTTCTTTCACTTAAGAGAAACTGACATTATCCATATCCTTTCCCGTGAAACAGCTATATTTTAAACTAAAAACTTAAAGACCAAAACTCTAAATAACTGGGACTAGGAAATTTGCCCGTAAATTTGGGGGTTTTTTAATGGCTAGAAAAAAAATAAAGGTACTAAATTCTGGTACTAAGTAACACAGAATCAGTGTTCTAAGTTGTGGTTATTCTAGTTACACATCTAAGCCTTCTACTACATGAAGTTATAGAAAGGTACCCTGTATTGAGAGTCAGGAGACCTGTGGCCTACACTTGACTCTGCCACCTACTTTCTGTTCACCTTGAACTGGTCATTTCCTCTAAGTTGGCATCATTGTCCTTAATTGTAAGACTAAATTAATTGATTTGACTAGTTGTAAAAGTCCACAATTATTTTATGTATTTTGACTTAATGTTTTAATCAGTGTTTTTAATCGAATAGTTTACATGGATAAAGCCAATTTAGTTTTTATTTCATAGTCCAAAAATACCTTAAGGCTCAAAGTGAAAGGTTTTATTAGTTAGTTGATGGTAAAAATGCAGTGCTCACTAAGAGAACTTAAAAACCATGCACATTTTCACAGTTTCATGAGAAGATATTGCCTTTGTTTTTGTTTTCCAAATAATTGATTACTTTGGAAAATCACAAACTGTTAGTTTTTAAATTTTATTTTATGGCACATATACACAATGTTCTATAATTGAAATCTATCAGTAGTAGTATTTGAACAGTAAGAAGAGTGTTTGGAATAGCATGACTTAGGTTTTTAGATAATATGAATATTTGAGTATCTTTTATATTGGAACATTTAAAAGTTTTTTAACCTAATTACTGATACTCAAAGACTGTGTGAATAACCATACCTTTCTCTGTGATGTTTCCCAACTGTTTATGGTCTGCAAGCTGCTTTCATACGGTAACAGTAACAGTACAGTAACAAAGAAAACAAATAAAACCAAAATCGACTAGGAGAAACAAGAGGCTTTGGACATCACTGAGGACTATCATAAGTGAATGAATTGTTTAAATGAGTGAAAGAAAAACAATTAAAACTGAGAAACGTAAGGACTGTAACCTGGTGGACACTTAAAGTCTGTTAGGAATTCATTCAGCCACCCTTTGAGTACCAAAACATGGTACTTGTCCTCTAGAAGGCACGTGGGCTAGTGGGAATTGATACAATTAATAGTCTGTTGACCTTCAGTTAAAAATCACTAAGTACTACCCAAAAGAATTGAAATGAAACGTGTTCACACAAAAACTTGTATACTAATGTTTATAGCAGCATTGTAACAGCCAAAAAATGAAAACAATCCAAATGTTCAACTGAGTGGATAAATTAAATGTGATATATACATCCGTACAGTGGAATATTCAGCCATAAAAAGGAATGAAATACTGATGCATGTCACAACATAGATGAATCTTGAAAACATTATGCTAAGTGAAAGAACCCAGACACAAAAGGCCATATATTATATGATCTCATTTATGTAATATATCCAGAATAGGCAAATCAGTAGAGACAGAAAATAGATTAATGGTTATCAGAGTTGGGAGGAGGGTAGAATGGGCAGTGACTACTAATGGATACAGAGTTTCTTTTGGAGGTGATGAAAATGTTCTAGAAGTGAAAGAGGTGACCATTGCACAACTTTGTGAATATACTAAAAAGCTGAATTATGCAATTTAAAAGGGTGAATTTTATGGTGTATGAATTATATCTCAAAAAATAATTTTAATGTACCATTCAGAGAGAACTGATGAAAAATATACATAATACTTTATCAGTTTGAAGCCTCTTTTCTTTCAAATAAAGATTCATGAAAAAAAATTTTTTTAATTACTAACTATTGTACTCCTCAAGCTTAGAGACTATACGGATCTTATATGGCCCATTTGTACCTGCAAGATTGACTATCTCCCTTTATAATTTATAGGTAAATTCTGTTAATCATCTGTGTTTTTAAAAGCTCAACCAATGTTTTTTGATACGCTCACAGTATCTAGAAAGGATACTAACTATAAATTAAACATTAGTGTGAGTTCTGAGATCAGAATATTCAACCTGTGCACAATTAAATAAATTCCTAATTTTATTGATCATTAGGATTAGGAGGAGTGAACCTTTCAGCTTTGTTTGCTACTCTCTTCCCTCATTATAAGATATTTAAAACTACAGTTCAGGGGCTTCCCTGGTGGTGCAGTGGTTAAGAATCCGCCTGCCAATGCAGGGGACACAGGTTTGAGCCCTGGTCCAGGAAGATTCCACAGGCTGCAGAGCAACTAAGCCTGTGCGCCACAACTACTGAGCCTGCGCTCTAGAGCCCACGAGCCACAACTCCTGAAGCTCGTTTGCCTAGAGCCTGTGCTCCGCAACAAGAGAAGCCACTGAAATGAAAAGCCCTCGCACTGCAATGAAGAGTAGCCCCCCCTCGCCACAACTAGAGAAAGCCCGCGCGCTGCAACAGACCCAATGCAGCCAAAAATGAACAAATAAATAAACGAAATCTATTTAAAAAATTGGAAGTCTCAAAAAAAAATAAGGTTCAGTGTTTCTGATATGTGATCCCAATATTAATACTGTATGTTCCTGATAAGCCTTTTTTTTATTAGTACAATAGTTAGCAAATTGGTATTTGTCTTTGTGTGTATTTTAATACTTGTGATTAGATAAACCATGTAATACCAAATAGAGCAAAAATAGCTCTAGATACAAAACTCTATACTGTATCTCTAAATCTAAATATGATAATACTAGTTTTACATTTATAACTTTTATAAAAGAGAAGAACTTAGGCTCAAATATCATATAAATCTAGGTTCAAGTTGTGGCCTTGTCATTTATTTACGATGTGTTTTTGGTCATATTACTAGCCATTCAAAGCTTCAGTTTCCTCTTCTGTCAATTACATGATAATACATGTGGTTACTGTGGAACATAGGAGATAATGTAAATAAAGCTCTTAATACAGTGGCTGGCTCTCTAATTTTTGCTGTCATTATTATTGTTATTATCAGTACCATCCTATTCTCAGCTGTTTTTAAATGCTTAATATTTCATTGTTTCATAAGTTTAATAGAACTATACTGCTCATTCTTATTCAGAGCCACAGCGTCTAGAATTAGCTTTGGTTCCCTCGGAACTGTTGATTTATTCTGATCTTGTTGGAACACTGTTCTGTTTTAGAAAGTCTGAATCAGTCCACTTCTTTCCAGATGTTCTCTATCTTTTACTGTAAAGATATTTAGTATATTTATTACAAATTAATGATCAGTGGGCTGTTGCTGAGTGAATAATTCAACATCTTGACCAAGGCTCTTTTAACTCTCTCTGAAATCACTGGCAATATAAGTGAATTCAGTTTTTGTAATTGGCAATATAAGTGAATTCAGTTTTTGTCACAGTGGTAATTTTTGCTGTAACTCTAGATGATAGTATCTTTACTTTTCTTTGTTTTTCATTCATAGTATTAAAAGAAGTTTTGCTCTACAGATTTTATTTAGTTCAAGATTGGACTAATTATTTTTGTAGCTAGAATTTCATGTTTGTAATTAGCTTAGTCATTTATACTAATTAATTAAAAATACTGTTCTTTTAAATAACTGATAGTGTTCTAACTTGGGTGAGAAAATATATTTTTTGATACTGGAATTCTGTTTATTTTCTGTTTGTATTTTAAGGAAATATTTTACCTTTAAAAATCAAGTCTTTTATTTATTTATTTTTTAGCATACCTCCAGATAACCTCTCTATTCAAGAATTTCAAAGAAATGAAAGTATTGATGTTGAGGTGAGGAAGCTATTTAAAACATTTTCCTGTGACCATTTATGAAAACCAAATAGTAGAAATGTTGAAACTGTAAAATTGCTAAAAAAAAAAAAAAAAAAGTAAAGTGATAGGTTGAGCTTGAACCTAAAAGCATTAAAACACAAAGGTTAAAGTTTAATTTTTAAAGCACTGACATTTAAAAAATTAATTTATTATATTTGTTAGCTTTGTGCTGTTTGCGTGTTGTCCGGATCCTTAGTTGTGTCCATTTAATGATTTTAAAAAGCAGTGGATTTAGTAAAATAAATCCATCAGTCAGTGAGCATGTATTTGAGAGCTTACTTTATAGTTTGACAGATCAGATGTTTGTATTTAAATTAATCAATAAGTTGCTCAGATTTTTCTATTTTTAACCAGATATAGAAGCAAATAATGAATGTTTTTTTAAAGAATATATTTTGCTGATTATAACTGGAATTTAAAGAAGTAGTTTCTGGTTACGGATTTTTTTTGTTGGGGGGGTTTTTTTTTCCCTTTAAGTGGGATAAGGGAACTTTTAAATAAAGCAAATCAAATAAATTACATAGAAAGCATAGGCATCATATAGATATATAGATGCAAAATATTGCCTTTTGTCCCATTGCTATGTTGACTCTTGCAAACTCTTCTTCAAACTTTTCTTCTTTCTCTTCAAAAGGCAAAATAACACATTGTATGTTAGAAATAAGCTATTTAACAAAAGTGAATATAACTTTACTTCTTAATGGCTCATTTTTATGGTTCTAAAAGGAGATTTAAATCATGTTCTTAATCCTGTTTTAGATATTTTATTCTAACATGGATACATTTCATATGCTGATTTTTTTTCTCCAGAGCGCTCTTTGCATTTATCATGTTGCAGATCAAAATTTATTGAAGTTGTTGTAGAGTAAACAGTTTATAGTATTGACTATTTTGTAATAAAGTTATTTACTAAGACAGATGAGGGAAACAGACTAATTATCCTGCATATTAACATTAAAATGGTTGTATACTTCTATTAAGAAAGATTCTTTAACTGAATTTCTTTTAAAATAAAATTTAAATTTTACTCTAGAAATTATCATTTGAGTTAGTCTCTTTCAAGAAAAAAAAATACCTTCGAATTTGCATCTTTTGTTTTAGGTAGTTCAGCTTATCAGCACTGAGATACTACCTTATGCCAATTTTATTCCTAAGGAATTTGTTGGTCAGATAATGACTATGCTTAATAAGGGATCAATACATTCTCAGTCATCTTCATTTACAGGTATGTTATTTCAATGATTATTTTTTTTTAATGTTAATAAGTATTGAAGCACTTTTGATGAAGCTGACTTCTACTAGAAATGTTTACTCCTACAACTGTGGTAAATGTAAATGGGAGAATGGTTAAGAATGTGATATAGAACATTAAGCTTTATGAGGGGAAAACATGGTAAATATTCTGTGATGAATTAAATTGCAAAGCACTTATGGAATCCACCTAAATCATTGCAGGCTGACATAAATCACCAGTTTTGTGAAGTCAAGGATTATTGGGAGGTAATGAATGTGTATTCTGCCACTTAGTAGTTGGTTAAGTGTCAGTTTTGTCATCTGTAAAATAAAGATATTAATACCAACCTCTCAGGACTATAAATTGCAGAGTTAGTCCATTAAAAAAAAATCCTTAACATTTGTTAAGGGAACTAAGATTTAGTGAATGACCACAATGTGCAGGGTATTATGCTAGAATATTAATCTCATTCCTCACAACATTTCTGTGAGGATGGGTTCTACTGTATTACAGAGGGGAAATGGGTTTAGAAAGGTTGAAAAAAATTGCCCACAGTCTTTAGGCTGGAGACCAAAGTTCATCCTTAAAAAGAACCACATGCTTCTTTTGATGTACCGTATTGGGAGATGAGATGTAAGTTGCTTTTTGCTATTATTTCTTTTTTTTAAATCTATGCTCAAGTGTTAAATGTAATCGTGGCAACATAATGTGACTTTTTTGGTGAGATAAATAAAAAGTTCTAAATTTGTGCCATGCATATCCTTAGTCCCCAGAATTTACTGGAGCTGTGACTAAATTCTACTAAACTGTGGAAAACACTTTAAAGAGCATTTCTATGTACAGTTTGACCACTAGATACTGCTTACTTCACAAACTGGTTCTTTTTCCTAGCCCAGACAGTTTTTAAAATTAATCTGGTAAAGTACAGGTTTGAAAACATTAGAACCTCAGAGAAAAAATTTTGAAGTCCATTTATCTTAATTTAGTCAACTTTTTATTAAGAATATTTAAAAATTATGGATAAATTTTTTTATAAAATACATTTTAAGAACCATGTTTATAATTATATGTAAATATTCTAAGCTAAATAAGGATTACCAAGTTACCATGTATACTTTTTCTAGCAGTTTTCTGATGATACCTCTTGCCATTTATAATATTAAATGTACCAAGATAAAGAAGGTACATGTATGTTCTTCCAGTGACTTGACCATTGGACACAAATTTCTCAGCTTTAACTTGGACTTTTCTTTAAACATATACATACAAAGTCTTTCCTGCTAATAAACAAGAGCAAGCTATAAACACAGAGGTTCCAGTGATTATTTTTGGTCCCCTGCTCTTAAGTATGATCTGACAGCCACAGCTCCCAGACGTTTGAGGAACTCTTCCAACACAAGAGAAAGACCAAAACAAATGAAGAGAGGGTGAAAGAAACTGGTAGGAAAGAGATAAAATGCAGAGCCATAGAAAACATTTATTTTAAAAAACATATAATTAGGTTGCTTAAGGAGATAAAAGATTTTACATTCATGAAACAAGAAGAATGCTATTAAAATGGAACAATCAGAACACAAAAGAGCTCAAAGAAGCTAAAAATATGATAGCTGAAATATGTTCAATGAAGGGTTGGAAGAAAACATTAAGGAAATATAACCCAGAAGTAGAGCAAAGACAAACAAGTGGACAGTATGAGAAGAAAGAAATAAAATGGATCTGAGGGATCTAACATCTGACAATAGGTCTTCCAGAAAGAGAGAATCGAGAAAAGCTAGGAGAGGAAATTATCAAAGAAACAAACTGAAGGTACAAATCTGCAGATTAAAAGTGGTCTCTCGGTACCCAGAATAGTGAAAGAAAAAAGACTCACAATAAGACATGTCATCATGAAATACCAGAATAATAGAAATAAAGAGAAGATGCTAAAAGATTTCAAAAAGAAAAGAAAAAAGTTTAGACACAAAAGAGTTGTATCAAAAGGACATTGCAATTCTCAGCAACACTGGATGCTCAGAGACATTGAGGCTGTGGTTTCATAGTCATAAATGGAAAAGATTTTTAACATGGGAGTTTTATACCTAGGCCCACTGTTGGCCAAGTGAGGAGTGTAGAATGGTAATTCTCAAATGTCAGTGTGCATTATCCTCACCTGGAGTGAAGTCATTGCTGGGCTGTAACTCCAGAGTTTCTGATTCAGTAGGTCTGGGGTGAGGCATGAGAATTTGCATTTCTAACAAGTTCTCTGGTGGTGCTGATGCTGCTAGGAACCACACTTTGAGTTCCACAGTAAAATGACATTTTCAGAAATGTAAGGTCTCAAAATTTTTATTTCCCATTCACTTTCTCAGGTACTACAGAATATGCCCTGTGAAAACAAAGGAGTAAATCAAGAAAAGGGAAAACATGAGGTCTAGAAAGTAAGATATAACACAAGAGAGAAAAAAAAACAACTCACAGGGTGAGGCCAAAGACTAGTTCCAGGATATAACTGGACAGTATGTCCAGAGAGCAACTAGTCCAGACTGGAGCAGAGGTCAGGGTCCAGGGAAGATGTTGCCAAGAGATAAAAAGAAAGAAACAGACAGACAAATGGATTATTCCAAGTTTGCCCATGTGGAAGATTATTGAGAGGTACTCTTGTGCTGTTGAAGTGTATAAAAAGACCAAGACAAGAAAAAATGTTGAAGTGATGTGAGTGGATAGTCTTGCCTTGTTTTTTGACCTTGCAAGGAGGAAAACTGTTTCTCTCTCTCTCTCTCTACGTGTGTGTGTGTGTGTGTGTGTGTGTGTGTGTGTGTGTGTGTGTGTGTGTGTATGGTATAAGTTTTTCATAGATGCTCTTTATCAGTTAAGGAATTTCCTTCTATTCCTAGTTGCTAAGAATTGTGTCATTAAGGTGTATTTATTTAACCTTGTATTAACCATCAAACATTGTTAATTCTACAGAAGCAGAGATTGATATTCGTTTGAGAGAAGAATTTTCTAAAATGTGTTTTGAAACACTGCTCCAGTTTTCCTTCAGTAATAAAGTCACAACACCTCAAGAAGGCTACATCTCACGAATGGCACTCTCAGTGCTTCTAAAGAGGTCTCAAGATGTACTACATCGTTATATAGAGGATGAAAGATTAAGTGGTAAATGCCCTCTTCCAAGGTATATGTATATATGTATTTTTTTAATTAAAGAAGGAAATACACTGTCATAGTTATTAATAATTTTAAAAAGCTCTGGAAATCAACTGTTTTCATAAGTGATCTGAACTTAACCTGAAGCTGTTTATAATTTTATTTATCGCATACAGTGTAAATATTCATAAGTTTTGCTGCAGACATATTACTGTGTTTTATTATGGGGTGCTTTTTCATACTGCTCATGGAGGTTAAGTAATATATGGTATATATATACCAAATTACTTATTTTAATTAGAAAAATATTAAATCCTAAAATATGTCTTCTCAAGGATTTCTGGGTATGGACTTGTGGGTCTGTATGAACACATGATCGTGAATCTCTCTAGAGAGAAAATAATAGATAATTCATACTTTATGAACTTCCTAGTGTGTTTTACAGTCATTTCTAGGTTTCTCTGTAAGTCATCTAGCCATATCTTAGATCTTCTTTTCATCTAATTTGCTTAATTAAGCCCTTGTACCTAAACTGATTTGCTTCTCATGTAGTCAAGCCATGCCAGTTGAAGGGGATCTAGATCTTTCTGCTAAGCCAAGGCTAATCAAAGTTGAGGTATATATCAGAATTCATCAAAAAATACAATCATAAATTGCAGTTATGTTGCCAGTCTATTTTTTAATGTGTAAGTTAGAGGTTAAGGCAAAGCAAATGAAGCAAACAGAAAATAATATTGGAAGACAAAGTTATCAAAGTCAAGAAAGAGTTAGGAAAATCATTTCAGGTCCCATCTCATAAGGCAGTAAATCAGTAACCCTAAGTCTTTGTTTACATTCTTATTTACTTAGAATAAATCTCCAGAGTTGGGATTGACCTGTCAAAAGATATAGACATTTTAAAAGGTTTTGATATATATTACAAATTGCCTATTAGAGACTTCTATCAGTTTATGTTCTCCCAGGAGTATATGACTGTCTTTTCCCTCAATTTTTAGCAGTTTAAAATTATTTGCCATTTTATCACTTATTTTATCTTTTTAAAAATTTGATGAATGAAGAAATAGCCACATAGTAGTTTGCTTTTTTAAAGTTTTCTTTTTTTAATTACCATTGCTTATTTGCCATTTGTATTTCTACTTTTAGTGTCCACTGTATTTTGAATTTCTAGAACATAAATTATACCTCCTAGTGGATTTTATACAAAAACATTCCAAAGACAGATGTTAGTAATTTGGTTATTGTCATGATTGAAAATTGATTTTTAATAAATCAATTAAAAATCTGAAGCATACTTGGAAAAGCAGTAATGGAGTTGCCTTGATTGGAATATTTTTATTGGAGAATAAGATATTATTTGATTTCAGAAAGCAGCTTTCCTTCATTTTTTGTGTTTTAAGTGTTTATTGCTTTAAATTGAGTCTTATTTATAGTTGTTATATTGTATCATCCTATGTTTGATGCAGTATTATTGCATTATTTTCTAAAAAACGACTCTGTAACACAATAAAATACTTGTATACTTACAAAGGGAGGCTTGAAATAGTACCCTGTCATAGTATTAGGAAAATCTTTTCTGTTGAGTGATAACGCAAATTCATACCAGGAGTAGGTTGTGGGAGAAGACTGTAGAGCAGAAGAGATATATTTCTGCAAGGAGAAAGAAAGAAAAACTACTCTTGTTGGTCCTTTACTCCAAGTTTATTCTTCATTGCTAATGTCTCCAAACAGTGTCACCTTGGGGTTGATTTTGAGCATATTTCTTATTTGTTGTTTAGAAAGTTAAATAAGTACTATTGTGATTTTAAAGATACTTTTAACAGCATGATAAAATATGTGAAGGGGGTAATAGTGATCTTTATTTCCCTTTAAGCTTTGGCAAATCTCTTTTAGTACTAATAAGTTAAAAAAAAACTGCTGTAGAAGTTTTAAAAGCACATCTTGTACAGTGTTTTAATTTGAAGTAGTTCTATGAAATACCTTATTAATAAATTTAGATTTGCATGAGTAGATTGCCTCCCCCGTTTTAATGTTGATAACTTAGAATAACTATAAATCTTAATTGCACACTGAAG
Source organism: Physeter macrocephalus (assembly GCF_002837175.3). Lineage (NCBI taxonomy): Eukaryota > Metazoa > Chordata > Mammalia > Artiodactyla > Physeteridae > Physeter > Physeter macrocephalus. The sequence goes on along the minus strand of NC_041219.1, from coordinate 80,510,027 downwards.
TACATGTTAATGAAGTGATTTTCTTTTATAAGAATTTAAAATTAATATTAACTTTGCATTGTTTTGTGTTCAGTGTTTTCCAAAGTATGTCTATTTGTATAACTTAGTACAAAACACACATGGCATATCTTAAAATCTTGATGGAAATAATTTCCCATCTTTTTTTTAGGCAACAAGTAACAGAAATCATATTTGTCTTAAAAGCAGTCAGTACTCTCATTGATTCACTTAAGAAAACTCAGCCTGAGAATGGTAAGTGCTTGGAAACTCAGTTATTCTAAATTTATAACATTTATGTTCTATTTGTGTTGTATTTTGGTACTACTATTAAGTTAACTGAGTTTTAGGAACATAACAGCTATAAGACATTTTTCTCCAGGCTTTATTACAACAAAGCAGCAAGTCCATTAGGATGTCAATTAAGTAAAATTACCTTGTAATGTTTTCTTTATTTTAAGCAAATTTTGCTGACTTTCTTCCCCCCCAGCTTTGAGATGTAGTTGACATACAACCGTGTATAAGTTGAAGGTATACAACTTGTTGATTTGATACCCTTTTATATTGCAATATGTTTACCATGGAAGTTTTAGCTAACACCTCCATCATGTCACACAATTACCATTCCTTGTCTGTGCTGAGAACATTTTAAGATCTACTCTCTTAGCAGCTTGCAAGTATATAACACAGTATTATTAACTGTAATCACCATGCTGTACATTAAATCCCTGGAATTTATTCATCTTATACCTGGAAGTTTGTACCCTTTGACCAACGTCTACCCATTTCCCTGACCCTCCCAGAATTGGCAACCACCATTCTACCCTCTCTTTCTAGGAGTTCAGCTTTTTTAGATTCCACATATAAGCGATATCATAATATAGTATTTGTCTTTCTCTATGTGACATTTCACTTAACATAATGCCCTCAGGTCCATCCCATTGTCTCAAAAGGCAGGATTTTCTTCTTTCTCATGGGTGAATAATATTTTGTTGTGTGTGTGTTTACAAATATATATAAATATACATATACACATGTATCATTATCTATTCATCCATTGATGGACACTTAGGTTGTTTCTATGTCTTGGTTATTGTGAGTAATGCTACAATGAACATGGGGGTGTGGTTATCTCTTTGAGATCCTATTTCCTTTTTCTTTGGACATACGCTTAGAAGTGGAGTTGCTGGATCATATGGTAGTTCTATTTTTAATTTTTTGAGGAAACTCTGTACAGTTTTTCATGGTAGTTGTACTAAATTACATTCCCATGTACAGGGCACAAGGGTTCCCTTTTCTCCACATCCTTGCTAACACTTAATGTTTCTTTTTTTGATGACACCATTCAAACAGGTTTGAAGTGATACCTCCTTGTGGTTTATTATTATTATTATTTTATTTATTGAGGTACGATTGGTTTATAACATTATATGTTTCATGTGTACAACATTATATTTTTACTTGTGTATATACTACACTAGTGTGCTCACCACCAAAAGTTTAGTTTTTATTCATCACCGTACAGTTGTCCCCCTTTATCCATTTCACCCTCCCCCATCTCCCTTCCCTTCTGGTAACCACTACTCTGTTCTCTGTACCTATGTGTTTGTTTTTATTTGGTTTGGTTTGTTTGTTTATTTTTTTTAAAAAAATATTCCACATATCAGTGAAATCATACAGTATTTGTCTTTCTCCATCTGACTTATTTTGCTTAGCATAATACCCTCAAGTTCAATCATGCTGTTGCAAATGGCAAGATTTCCTTCTTTTTTATGGCTGAGTAGTAGTATCCCATTGTATATATATGTATATATGTGTGTGTGTGTGTATAGAGCATCGTCTTTAGCCATTAATCCATTGATGTTTCCATTTCTTGGCTATTGTAAATAATGCTGTGATGAACATGGGATGCATGTATCTTTTCAGATTAGTATTTTCATATTCTTCAGATAAATGCCCAGAAGTGTAATTGCTGGATCATATGGTAGTTCTAGTCTTAATTTTTTGAGGAACCTCCATACTGTTTTCCATAGTGGCTACACAAATTTACATTTTCACTGACATTGTATAAGGATTCCCTTTCCCCTCCACATCCTAACATTTGTTATTTTCTTGCCTTTTCAGTAGTAGTCATTCGAATGGGCATGAGGTTATATTTCATTGTGGTTTTGATTTGCATTTCCCTAATGATTACTCATGTTGAGAATCTTTTCATGTGCCTATGGCCATCTGTATGTCTTTTTTTAAAAAATAAATTTATTCATTTTATTTATTTTTGGCTGCATTGGGTCTTCATTGCTACGCGCAGGCTTTCTCTAGTTGTGTTGAGCGGGGGCTGCTCTTCGTTGAGGTGCACAGGCTTCTCACTGCGATGGCTTCTCTTGTTGCAGAGCACAGGCTCTCGGTGCACAGGCTTCAGTAGTTGCAGCACGCAGGCTCAGTAGTTGTGGCGCACGTGCTTAGTTGCTCCGCGGCATGTGGGATCTTCCTGGACCAGGGCTTGAACCCGTGTCCCCTGCATTGGCAGGCGGATTCTTAACCACTGTGCCACCAGGGAAGCTCCATCTGTATGTCTTTTTTGGAAAAATGTCTATTCAGATCCTCTGCCCATTTTATAATCGAGTTGTTTGTTTTTTTGTTGTTGAGTTGTATGAGTTCTTTATGTATTTTGGATATTAACCCCTTATCAGATGTAATGATTTGTAAATATCTTCTTCCATTTGGTAGGTAATCTTTTCATTTTGTTGATAGTTTCCTTTGCTGTGCAGAAGCTTTTTAGTTTGATACACTCTCATTTATTTATTTTTGCTCTTCTTACCCTTGCCTGGGGAGATATATCCGGAAAGATATTTCTAAGACCAGTGTGAATGAGTGTATTGCCTATGTTTTTGTCTAGGATTTTTATGGTTTCAGGTCTTACATTCAAGTCTTTAATCCATTTTGAGTTGATTTTTGTGTCTGGTATAAGATAAATAATATAGTGGTCTAGTTTTATTCTTTTGTGTCTGGCTGTCCAGTTCTCCCAACACCTTTTATTGAAGACACTATCCTTTCTCCATTGTATGTTCTTTGTTCTTTTGATGTAAATTAATTGTCCATATATGTGTGGGTTTATTGCTAGGCTCTCAACTGAATTCCTTTGATCTGTGTGTCTGTTTTGCTGGCAATACCAGGCTGTTTTGATTGCTACAGTTTTGTAGTATAATTTGAAAACAGGGAGTATGATACCTACAGCTTTGTTCTTTTTTTCTCAGGATTGCTTTGCTCTTCAGGGTCTTTTGTGGTTCCATATAAATTTTAGGATTTTTTTGTTCTATTTCTGTGAAAAATATCATTGGGATTTTGATAGGGATTACATTGACTCTGTAGGTTGCTTTAGGTAATATGGACATTTTAACAATGTTAATTCTTCCAATCCATGAGTATGGACTATCTTTCTATTCCTTTGCGTCTTCTTCAGTTTCTTTCACCAGTGTCTTATAGTTTTCAGTGTACAGGTTCTTTCACCTCCTTGGTTAAATTCGTTCCTAGGTATTTTATTCTTTTTGCTGCGATTGTAAATGAGACTGTTTTCCTAATTTCTCTTTCTGATAGTTTGTTGCTAGTGTACAGAATGCAACAGATTTATGTATGTTGATTTCGTACCCTGCAACTTTAATATATTCATTTATTATTCCTAACAGTTTTTTGGTGGAGTCTTTAGGATTTTCTATATGTAAAATCATGTCATCCAGAAATAGTGATAGTTTTATGTCTTCCTTTCCAATTTTGATGCCTTTTATTTCTTTCTCTTGCCTCATTGCTTTGGTTAGGACTTCCAATACCATGTTGAATAAGAGTGGTGAGAGTGGGCATTCTTGTCCTTTTCCTGATCTTAGAGAGATGGCTTTCAATTTTTCACCATTGTGTATGATGTTAGCTGTGGGTTTGTCATACAGCTTTTATTATGTTGAGGAACAGTCCTCTATATCCATTTTATTGAGAGTTTTTATTAGAAAAATAGGTGTTGAATCTTGTCAAATGCTTTTCCTGTATCTGTTGAGATGATCATAAGGTTTTTATCCATTTTGTTAATGTGGTGTATCGTGTTGATTAATTTGCAGTTGAAATTAATTTGTATCTCTGGAATAAATCCCACTTAATCATTGTGTATGATCCTTTCAACGTATTGTTGAGTTCAGTTTGCTAATATTTTGTTGACAGTGTTTGCATTTATGTTCAACAGACATATTGGCTTGCAATTTTTTTCTTTGTTGTTCTTATTTGATTTTGGTATCAGGGTAATGGTGGCCTTATAAAATGAGTTAGGAAGCATTCCCTCCCCTTCTATTTTTTGGAAGAATTTAGGAAGCATTAGTATTAAATTTTCTTTGAATGTTTGGTAGAATTCACCTGTGAAGCCATCTGGTCCTGGATTTTTGGATTTTTATGAGGTTTTTTTATTACTGTTTCAGTCCCCTTGCTAGTGATCAGTCTCTTCAGATTTCCTGTTTCTTCATGATTCAGTCTCGGAAGATTGTATGATTCTGAGAATTTATCCATTGCATCTACGTTGTCCATTTTGTTGGCATATAGCTGTTCATAGTATTCTCATAATATTTTCTATTTTTGTGGTATCTGTTGTTATTTCTCTTTTTTAAAAAAAATTTTTTTTGGCCATGCTGCATGGTATGCGGGATCTTAGTTCCCCAACCAGGGATCAGGCTCGTGCCCCCTGCAGTTGGAAGCACAAAGTCTTAACCACTGGACCAGCAGGGAAGTCCCTCTCTTTTGTTTTTGATTTTATTCATCTAAGCCTTCTCTTTTTTCCTCAGTGAGTCTAGCTAAAGGTTTCTCAGTTTTGTTGCTCTTTTTTAAGAAGCAGCTCTTAGTTTTATTGATCTTTGCTATTGTCTTTTTAGTCTCTATTTCAGTTATTTCTGCTCTGCTCTTTATTATTTCCTTTCTTCCACTGACTTTGGGCTTCATTTGTCCTTTTCTAGTTCCTTTAGGTGTAAGGTTAGACTTTTTGAGATTTTTCTTGTTTCTTGAGGCAGGCCTGTATTGCTATAAACTTCCCCATAAATACCACTTTTGCTGCATCCCATAGATTCTGGAATGTTGTATTTTTGTTTCCATTTGTCTTCAGGTGTTTTTAAAATTTATCCTTTGCTTTCTTCATTGACCCAATAGTTGTTCAGTAGCATGTTTTTTTAGTTTCCACATATTTGTGATTTTTCTAGCTTTCTTTTTGTAGTTGATTTCTAGTGTCATACCATTTGTGATCAGAAAAGATGTTTGATATGGTTTCAGTCTTCTTAAATTTATTGAGACTTGTTTTGTACCCCAACATATGGTCTGTCCGTAATAGTGTTCCATGTGCACTTGAGAAGAATGAGTACTCTGGTGCATTTGGATGGCATGTTCTGTATAAATCTATCAAGCCCATCTGGTCTAATGTTTCATTGAAGGCCACTATTTCTTTGTTGACTTTCTGTCTGAATGATCTATCCATTGCTGTAAGTGGGGTATTAAAGTCACGTACTATTACTGTGTTGCTGTCAGTTTCTCCCTTTAGATATATTAATAATTGCTTTACATATTTTGGTGCTTTTATGTTAGTTACATACATAGTAACTGTTAGGTACATATATATTAACTGTTGTCTTCTTGATGATTTTCCCCTTTATCATTATATAGTATTCATCTTTGTCTCTTGTTACCTTTTTTGGCTTGAAGTGTATTTTGTCTGATATGAGTATGGGTACATCCACTTTCTTTTGGCTGTCATGTGCTTGAAGTATCATCTTCCATCCCTTCATTTTGAGCCTGTGTTTGTCTTCAGAGCTGAACATGAGTCTCCTGGAGGCAGCATGTACTCGGGCCTTATTTTTTAATCCATCCAACCAGTCTGTGTCTTTTGATTGGTGAATTCAATCCATTTACATTTAGGGTGATTATTGATGGATGAGGACTGAGTACTGCCACTTTCTTTTGTTTTCTGGTTGGTCTATATCTCCATTGTTTCTCTTTCCTTGTGTTTCTGCCAGTTTCATTTGTTGTGTTTTTTTATGATGTTTTTCTCAGTTTTCTCCTGTTTTATGTTTTGAATCTCTGCTCTAGATTTATATTTTGTGTTTACCTTGATGTTTATGACATGTCTCACAGATGAAATATTTCTTTTTCTGCTGATAGCATGTTATTTTTATTTGCCTATACAGGTTCTGTCCTTTTCCTATTCCCCTTTTGTGTTTTTTGTTGCCTCAAATTATCCTTTTTTATGTTGTGATTTTGTTACTAAATTAAAATAGTTATAGTTATTTTTTACTGCTTTTTCCCCTTTAACCTTCATGCTGTAATTAAGTATTTAAAAGATTTTGTCTGTATTATCACCTTATTCAATGTTTTGTGTACTTTTACCTTTTTGTTTCAAGTAGAAGAGCTCCTTTCAACATTTCTTGTAAGGCAGGTCTTTGTTGATGAACTCCCCCAGCTTGTTTGTCTGGGAAAGGCTTTATTTCTCCTTCATATCTGAAGGATAACTTTGCTGGATAGAGTATGCTTGGCTGATAGTTTTTAATCATTCAACATTTTGAGTATGTCATTCCATTCTCTCCTGGCCTGTAGATTTTCTTATGAGAAATCTGCTGATAGCCTAATGAGTTACCTAATGGTAGGTTACCATTCTTTTTTCCCTGGATGCTTTTAAAATTCTTTCTTTGTCATTGATTTTTCACAGTTTTAATATGTCTTGGAGAAGGTCTTTTTGCATTGAGGTAATTAGCTGTTCTCTTAGCTTCATGGACTTGTATATCCAGTTCCTTCCCCAGGTTTAGGAAGGTCTCAGCTATTATTTCTTTAAATAAACCCTCTTCCCCCTTCTTCTGGGATACTCATTATTCTGATGTTGCTTTTCCTAATAGAGTTGGATAGTTCTTATAGAATTTCTTCATTTTTTTTTAGATCTTAGCTCTCTTTCCTTTTCTACTTGTATTGATTTCTTGATTTCTATCTTTGAGCTAGCTAATTCTCTCTTCCATATGGTCTGCTCTATTTCCCATATGTTCTTATGCATTCTTCATCTCATTTATTGAGTTCTTTGGCTCCAGAATTTCTGTTTGGTTCCTTTTCAGAGTTTCAGTTTCTTTGGTAATGTATTCCTCTGCTCGTTAATATTATTCCTAAGCTCATCAAACTACCTTTCTGAGTTTTCTTGTAGCTTGTTGAATTTCTTTAGGACAGCTATTTTGAATTCTGTCAGTTAGATTGCTGTATTGTTTAATTTTAAGTTTGGTTTCTGGAGAACTGTCATTTTCTTTTGTGATACCATATTACTCTGGTTTTTCATGGTGCTTGATGAGTTGTTCCTCTCATATATTTGAAGTAACACACACCTCTTTTCTTTAGTGAGGCTTCTTTTTTTATTTGACTCTAACAATTTAACAGGTTAGTAATTAGAGGCCCTTCTTTTGTTTTTCAGTAGGTGGCACTATAGTACAAGTTTTTGGTTTCTCTTACCTGAGTTGCCTATGGTTATATTTGAGAATTGGCACTTTCCATCCTCCACTGCCTCTGCTTAGAGGTGTTGTCTGGTGCCCTTGTTGTCACTGCTTATGCTTTCAGGGTTGCTGGTACCTTGCTGCTGCCAGTGTCGCTGTTGTTACTGGTGTCGCTGCCTATGGCATTGAGATAGCAGGTGTGTCCACCATGTCTGGGATCTCCTGCATCCATGCTCCTGGGTCCAGTGCAGTGGGGACAGAGGGTGGTTGGGGTGAGGAGCTGAGGTCTTGGGTGCTTTTGCCACATCCAGGGTTATCAGTTTCATGGACGCTGCTGCTATGGGCAAAAGGGCCAGAGTCATATGTGCCTGCATGACTGGAGGGATAACGTTGCAGGCCCTGTTGCTGCCTAGTTCCCTGTAGCCTTAGCCACTGCTGTGGCTGAGAAGCTGGAGTCATGTGCATCACCTGCCCTGCTGCTACCAGGTTTTCTGAGGCTGCAGGCTTAGCTGCTGTGGCTGGGGATCTAGGACTGCAGGCACCACCTCCAGTTTCCCTGGTCCTGCCTCCTCTGTGTGTTTCAGCCCATGCACTCTTTTTCTTTGGCCACACTGCTTGTGGGATCTTAGTTCCCTGACCAGGGATTGAACCCAGGCCCTTGGCATTGAGAGTGTGGAGTCCTAACCACTGCACCACCAGGGAATTCCTAGTTCATCCACTCTTATGTATAGTTGTACAGATGTGTGGAATTCTCTGGAATCCTGGTGTATTGGGCAGAGACACTTTTATTGAGTTATGAATGTTTTACTAGTTATATATTGAAGGGAAGAGACAAAGGGAGCTTCTCACACTGCTATGATCCTGACTTCACAGTCTGGCTGGATTTTTTTTAAAACTAAATTGGTCTGAATATAGATAATTTATATTTTATATATTTTGAATGTAGAACATGACTGACTTCTTTGGGTTGTAGGAGGCTTCTGTATTTGTAGTGATTTATCATATAGATGTAAGAAACTTTGAATTATTTTTATAGCCTTTTCTCATTTGTTTCCTCTTTCTGTCACTCATTTCTATCCAATCCATTCTTACATTAATGCCAGAAATGATTTTTCCAAACGTTCAGCTTTGGTCATTCATTTTTCCATCCTTGTAAAACAAAACAAAATAATCTTTTTCATTTACCATAACCTACCAAATACAAAGAGTACTACTGTCTGACTTCATGTTTTATTTCCCACTAGACTTCATATATCCTACTCTCTCACCAAACTAAAATTCTTAGTCTATCCAAGTATTCCTAGTCCTTTGCTCATTCCATTCTTCTGCCCATATCCACCCTGTTCAGATATCACACCACTTTTAAGCCTTGTTTTTATTCCTTAAAGGTGAGCAATTTCTTTTTTTGGTGAACTTGTAGCTCTTTTATGTGTGCCTTTGTCTTTAAGCACTCTGTTTGTATTATAGTTATACATGTACATGACTCATGCCTCTTAAAGTGTAAACTTCTTGACAGGCTATTTGACCCGTGTTTTATTCTATTTTGAATCCTTTACAACACTGCTGCTCAAAGTGTGTTTTTTTTTTTTTTTTTTGGACCAGCTACTGGTCCAGGACAAGACAAAGAGCTGGTATCAGAGTGTAAGTCAATTGTGTCACTGAGCACACTGGTTCCACTGACTTTTTATATAAGACTTTGTTATAGAAGGAAGTGTGTTTATTTACATTCTGGCACAAGCACCTTAGCAGATTGGCGCTTTAAGCAGCATTGCTTTTAATAACCAAGAAAAAAGTAGGTTCCTAATAAATGCCTAATAAGTGAGTCCCAGCATATTTGTTCCTGTCAGTTGTTACACAATTAAATACATATTTTTCTGTTTTCAAAATTCACTGACTGTTACTTTGGCCTAGAAAGCGTGAGTATTATACTGGATATTAAGAGGCAGTAGACTTGTGTATATTCAACCCAAAAGAAGGGGTAGAATTTCTAAGAAAAATTCTGGAACAGTGTCCTTAATTTATCCCATCAAGTTCAAATTTGAGTTATCTTAATAAAATGTTCTGGTTGAATTTTCAGAGAGGGAGACCATGCATTGATTTCCTGGAGACCAGTAAAATCTTTATTAGATCACAGGATAGAATTTGATTCTTAGAAATATGTTATACTTAAGAAATAAACAGGAAATTCTCTATTTTTCATGTTATTGCTATAGATGTATTAAATACAGCAAATGTATTTCAGTGCATAGTACTTGCATTATTTTTTATGATCTTTAGATAGCTGTCAAGAATGTAACCAGAATTTGTATAAAGGAAGAAAAGGGAAGGAAAAGGAAAACCTAGTAACCTGTTTTTTACAAAGTCAATGGGCCATGGGTAGGGCAGCCTAGTAATGATAGATGATCTAACTAAATTAATGTTAAAAATTGTTTGAGTTTGAATTATACCTCTGGGCATATTAAGTGAAGATTTAAATTAAATGTAACCATAAATGATGATGATGATATACTAGCATATTAAAATGGTATGATAAGCTTCATTAAGAAACAGAAAAAAAAGAAGACAACTTAGAGAAGTCCAGGCCTTCCCAGCAGAAATATGTTGGACATGCTCGTAGTCAGTCAAAAATTAATTCTAGGGGATGGCTACAAGGTTTGGAACCAGTGTTCACCCAGCATTTGTTTAGAACATTTGTTATTTGTTTTAGGGTTTTCTAGTGGGAGAGGAGGCATTTGTTGGACTTACTTATCACCTTACTTGATCTTTAATTAAAAATTTGTATAGGTAGTAAACATATACATGGTTCAGAAATTCAAAAGTATTGAAAGATGTACAGGGAACATGTCTTTCCCCTGTTCTGTATCTGCCCAGCTCTTACATTACCATAGTCAACCATTTTTATTAGTTTATGGATCCTTCCATAAGTTTATCATGTAAATACAAAATACATATGTAGTCGGCTCTTGAACAATGCAGGAGTTAGGGGTGCTGCCCTTCCAAGCAGTTAGATGGTTCTTCTGTATCCGGTGTTCTACATCCTTGGATTCAGCCAACTGAGGATTGTGTAGCACTGTAGTATTTACTGTGGAGATCCACACAGTTCAGACCTGTGTTGTTCAAAAGTCAACTGTGCTCCAGTACGCCCCCAGTTTTCAACACGAATTAATATGCATAATAGCCCCATGTTTTACCTACTGTTTGGAACACTCTTCATTTTTTCCACTTCATAAAATATCATGGAGATTCTTCCGTATCAATACATACAGCTTTTTCATTGTTTTTGATAGTTAAGTCCAAAGTGCCCATGAAGATCTATGGTTAGTTTTTAAAACATATTTTAATTTAATAAATTTGAGTAGCTTCCCCTGAGTTTAAGATGTTATCTTAAATAATTTATTTTTGTATTTTCCTATAATAAACCAAGAATAAGTTCGGTCAGTTGACTGTCTGGGCCAATCTAGATAGCTTTCAATCTATGCAATCTTTTTTTTTTTCCCCAGATTCTTTTATTGCAGTAAAATACATGTAACAAAACTTACTATGGTAACCATTTTTTCAGTAGCATTAAATACATTCACAATGTTGGCAACCATCACCGCTAGCCATGTCCATAACTCTTTTCATTTTATAACTGAAACTCTGTACTTGTTAAACAATAACTCCCCATTCCCCACTTCTCCTAGCCCCTGGTAATCACCATTCTACTTTTTATCTCTATGATCTTGACTACTCTAAGTACCTCATATAAGTTGAAACATACAGTATTTGCCTTTTTGTGACTGGCTTATTTCACTTAGCTAATGTTGTTAAGGTTCATCCATATTTTCGTATGTTGCAGTTTTCCTTCTTTTTTGAGGCCGAATAATATTCCATTGTGTGTGTGTATATCTTTATATATCCATTCATCCGTTGGTGGACACTTGGGTTACTTCCATGGTGTTAGCTGTTGTGAATAATACTGCTATGAACATGTGTGTACAGATATCTCTTTGAGACCCTGCTTTTAATTCTTTTGGGTATATACTAGAAGTGGAATTGCTGGGTCATATGGTAAATTCTATTTTTTATTTTTTGAGGAATCACCATACTGTTTCCCACAGTGGCTGTACCATTTTACATTCCCCCCAACAGTGAACAAGGGTTCTGTTTTCCCTACAGCCTCACCTACAATTGTTTTCTGTTTGTTTGTTGGTTGTTTTATAGTAGCTATTCTATTAAGCATGAGGTGGTATCTCATTATTGTTTTGATTTGCATTTTCCTAATGGTTAATGGTGTTGAGCATCTTTTCATGTGCTTTATCGACCATTTGTATATCTTCTTTGGAGAAATGTCTATTCAAGTCCTTTGCCCATTTTTGAATTATTTGTTTTTTCTTTTGTTCTTGAAGCCTCTTTGCACGTCTGTGATCAGAAGCAGCAATTAGAGCACAGACCCCTGATATTTGGAGTATAGGGTCCTGTTTTCCCACCCTGGCCTCCCACAAGCTGCGTGCAAGCTGCTCCAGGAACACCTGCACAACTGCTTACCACATGGCTAGGAATAGAGGATGGGTAGCTGCTACTGTGCTAAGGGCTTAGATTGACGAAAATTAACTGCAATATACTATCCAGGTCTTCCTCTGGAAGTTGCAAGCCTTCAGTAGACTCCAGAGTTCCAAAATAGTTGCATCAGATTCTGCCAGTTCAGTTGTTGTCTAGGTGGGCAAACAGATTCCTGGTACTTACTACTTTGCCATTTCCCAGAATTCTCTCTGTGTAATCTTTTGTTAAATGATTAGTGGAAAGCTTTATAGACAACAGCTGGAGCAGACTGTTTAAAACTACTTAGGCCATTGGTTTTTTTTAATGTTTCTTTGTTGTTGTTGTTAAGCAGGAAAATTCTTTTTTTTTTTTTTTCTTTTGTGGTACGTGGGCCTCTCACTTGTGTGGCCTCTCCCGTTGCGGAGCACAGGCTCCGGACGCACAGGCTCAGTGGCCATGGCTCACGGGCCCAGCCGCTCCGCGGCATGTGGGATCTTCCCGGACCGGGGCACGAACCTGTGTCCCCTGCATCGGCAGGCGGATTCTCAACCACTG
>NC_041219.1:80486458-80497234 GCF_002837175.3 Physeter macrocephalus | reverse complement strand
TGTGGGATCTTAGTTCCCTGACCAGGGATCAAACCCGTGTCCCCTGCATTGGGAGCGCAGAGTCTTATCCACTGGACCACCAGGGAAGTCCCAGCAAAATTCTTTTTACAAATGAAATATGATGTGGATTTCCAACATACAAAACAGCTAAAAGCAGAGCAGCTCTGGCCTGACATTCCCTCCCTCACCAATACCCGTCAGCTCCACACCCCTTTTCTTCTTCCCGCCTCCACTCTGAGGAAGCCCTTGTTGAGGTGGAGAAGAGATTAAATGAGCAGGTTAGCATTTCCCAAGATATGTACTAAGGAATGAATATTAATGATGAGGGATGTCAGTAGATATTGAACGGGGAGAAATTCCATAATCAGATTAATTTTGGAAACCTTGGATTGGATAAGAGTTAAACCTATTCTTTAACTATGAACCTGTGTGAATTATGAATCCCCCAAAAGGAAGATTATACGTACAACATTTGTCAAACTTATTTGACCATCAGTTGTTTTAAAGAAGTAACTTGAAGAACACTAGTTTGAGAACCTCATTTCTTTATTCTATAGTGAAAGTCAAGATATGAGAAATTATATGACTTGTTCAGGGACACCCAGCACTAACTTATTTCAGAAAGGTTTTTAGACACTTAGTTGACACTCAGTAAATTGGAGTGAAAAATGGAACCAAAGCTCGTTATGCATAGTATAGTGTTCTTTCTTTTATACTACACTGCCTCAGCAATTTGAGATTTGTTCTGCCAAGTGCCATATACATATACTTTCTAAGAAAAATCTGTCATCAGGTTTTATCGTGTATTGCACTCTCAACAATACGCACAGTACTTATAGGAAAATAGAAATGTAATATGTGATCTCAGAGTATAAGGAAATCACAAAGTAATTGTGATACAACACTTTTGTCCGTTCACCAAATAACATTTAACTGTACTAGCTGTTCATAATAGTGATGAGGAAGGCAGAAATGTCCCTCCCCACTACAGCTTAAATCTAGTCAGATGCATTAAAGATTAGCAAACGGTGTAAGAGAAGAATGGATGTATGTGTGGTTGTTTGAAGTTAAAATCAATATTGAGGACATTATTAGGAAAATTATTTAAGATACATATTTTTTTAGCATGTAACTGCATAAATAGTTGAATTGTTTTCTAATTGTTCTTGAAAAGTACACTTTTATTCTCTGTTATACTGAAAATGACAAAGGTTTGAATTATTCTAAGTTGTTTTGTTAGCTTCCAAGACCTTCACATATTGAAGTATCATTTTAAATGTACTTTGTCAAATTTGGTGGTATTGATGATTCTGCACACTGATCATATATTTTTCCCTCATACCTTATTAAATATTGCAGGAAGTCTTCCAAAGTTTAAAGAAAGAAAAGGTACAAGCTTGTGGAATTTCCATATTTTGGATTTTTTTTTTTGCATTGTGTTTAAAGGATTGTGTTTATGTTAACTGGATAATCTGCCATTTCAATCCACTCTTTTTTGAGGTTTTATACTCTTTGCATTACAGTTGATGGAAATACCTGGGCACAAGTAATTGCCTTATACCCAACTTTAGTAGAATGCATCACCTGCTCATCTTCAGAAGTCTGCTCTGCACTTAAAGAGGCACTAGTTCCTTTTAAGGATTTCATGCAACCACCAGCATCCAAAGTTCAAAATGGAGAATCTTGACCAGCTACAATAAATTTTAAGAAGAATGATATACGAAAATGTTTGCTCCTCAGTGAATTTTCTGTGAGAAGGACGTTTCTTACTACAAATAATTCTTGGCAGCTGTTGTTAGCCTCCTTTAAATTGTACTTACCTGAGTTAAGTAATTCATATTACAAGCTTACATGTCAACAAAGGTTCCTGAATGAGTAGCAGTGCAAGCCTTTAATAAATTAAACTGATGGGAGAGATAGTTAATACTACAGCATACCTGCTACCATATCTTCAGTTGGTGATTTAAAAGTAAGCTTATGTACAGTTTGTGGTGTATGTGTTAATGATGTACTTTTTCAAAAGAAAGAAACTTCATTTTGTCAGATTTATTAGGCTGGTGTTTTTGCACCCTTTTTCTAGTACAAAATTGTACTAAAATTTTATGCAAGATGGTACTGTAACATTCCATATTGTCTATAACCAGCCTTTGTAAACAAAGGGAACTGATATACTTGTGTGTATAATAAATGGTACAGTTCTGTATAAAATAGTTGCATTTATTATTTAAATTTTTAAAATATTGATAATGTTAAATGCTTGAAACTGTATTTATTATTAATACAAAGTTGTTTGCTTACATTTTTACTTATAATTTGCCTTCTTAAGTGGCAGATATGTTTATCGTGTGATCATGCAGTTAGCTTAATGCTTATTTTAAATGTATTTACTAGTGACTATTAAACATCTGACCAGAAAGGTCATGAGAACACAGCAGCAGATAGTTTATGATTTGCTGATATTGCAACTTTGAAGTATAGGTTATTATTAAAACTTAATATATTGAGATAAATTGTAGCACTATGACTCCATCATACCTCATTTCTTTAAATATTGTTCCCAGATTTCACTTAAGTCTGTCTCTTTTTATATTTGCTGTCTGGATTTTAAAGACTATTTTATATTTCTACTGATTTTTTTTTTTCCCCACTGAATAACAACATTGATCACTGTCTTTGAAATATGACCCAGGCAAGATAATTTTAGATTTCCTAAAATTTTGCTGTGAGGTTTTGTTCATTTGAGTGCTTCCTTTTGTAACATATTCTCAAGAAGAAAATAACTATGCTAACCCACAAATATAAAATATGTGTGTATTCTAAAACAATGAGAAGTGTATTTTTAGAGATGTGAAGCATTTAGAAGTACAGTAAACTTTCTGTCATGGAGTAAAATGCTAATTTTGTTTCACTTTCCTATCTTAGTGAAGAAGAGGAGTGCTCTTGAATACACTAACTTAATTATTTCTTAAAAAACTGGCCTAGCTCAGTGTATTTTTTTCTTTAATGGATTATGATATTATATTTTTCTTCTGAGTTAAATTTTCATAATTATTTATGTGAAGACTCAAAGATGTTTTAAAAATGATTATTTGTAAGAAATTATGATGGTCTTAGTATTATTTTAGTGTTCTGGAAGGCCTTTGATTTTAATAGAATTTATAAATTTCAGCCTCTCTAGAGTAAGTATAAAACTACAAGAGGATATTAGAATTGAGTAATGAATTAGACACAGTTTTGAGGCTGTTGTAATTGTGTATTTATTTAATTTGCACTAGTATCTGTGAACATGTGATACGGTCTTTTTTTTCGAGCGGATGTTATTTTTCTTTACACTAATTAATGAATTTCTATTTTATAATTTCACCTAAAATTAAGGTAAAATATGGCATTTCCTAGATTCTATCTTCAGCATTTCCTTAAAGAAAGTTGTGAAAAAAAAAATTCAATCTGTGTATTTAGTTTATTTTCTGTATTTGGATATGTTAAACTGGGAATTAGAAAAATCTGCATATCACTGATAAAGTGTTGAAATTGAATAAGAAGGGTAGTGTTCCAATTCAGTAACACGTTAAAAATATTGCCATGAATTTACATGAAGTAAAAATATGTCTGTTCTTGAGAAATAACAGATCAATTGCAATCAGAATAATTATTCTCCAGTGAAAGTTAAATGTGAGTCACGGGTATGCAGCATATATTTATATAAACTGAGTAGTTTTAGCTAACATTGTATTAGTTTTCAATACTAGGACCATGCCCTACAGAAAAAAAAAAAAGGCATAAATATGGTGAATTTGTAAATACCATACAGTATGGTAATCATCTCAGTCTTAGTGACAAGCAAAGTGGGCTGCCCACTTCGTGGTATAATTTGACAGGTTTTTCCTCCCAGAATATCTCCTGCCACCCCCAGGAATCACTACTAGCAATTCATTCCCTTGATTCAAGGCTGCATTTTCTAAAATATCCTGATCCCTGGGGAGGTTAACACATTGCCCCTGTCTGGTTGGTATGAATTGCCTTCTTTATTTACTAGAAGAACTGGGCTGTGTGAGATTACTATTGATAGATGCTAGGAGATTCAAAAAGGAAGCTCCCAAAGCTAAGATCATTTTATAGCACATTTGAGACTATGACTGGTCCTTGAAACAGTAGTAATAATGTCCTTTGGGATACATATTATAAATACAATGAGTTTTAAGCCTCACATAATCACCTTTTGTCCCTGACAGTACCTGTCTTATGTGGATTGCTGGACAACTGGCATATGCCAACAATTGGATTAAAGTCCTTTTCTAGCTATTTTTTTCCATTAAAAAGGAAACAAACTAATTTTCAACTTGAATGACTTACTTTTTAGTTTCCTATAATGCCAAAAAGGAAAAGGTCATTTTGTAGTTTCTTATTTAGTATTTCTTTATAAAAACTAGTTAAGTTTTGTTAGTTTTACTGTATACTTCTGTGAGTAACATTCATTTCTGAGAAGCCTGTTAGGTGCATAAAAGTCTGGCTTAGAGAGACCCACTTTTCACTTGCTTTCATTTTATTTATTTATTTTATTATTATTATTTTTTTTTTTTTTTTTTTTTGCGGTACGCGGGCCTCTCACTGTTGTGGCCTCTCCCGTTGCGGAGCACAGGCTCCGGACGTGCAGGCCCAGCGGCCATGGCTCACGGGCCCAGCCGCTTCGCGGCATGTGGGATCTTCCCGGACCGGGGCACGAACCCGTGTACCCTGCATCGGCAGGCGGACTCTCAACCAGTGCGCCACCAGGGAAGCCCACATTTTAAATTTTATTAACAGCTATGTTGTTTCTTACCTATTTTTCTGCTGTGTGATTATTATTCATCTCTTGCTATATTCCTTAAATTATATGTAGTACCAGAAGGAAGAGATGAACAATTCAGCACATATATTTTACTGTGATGAATAACATTCACTTAATTTAATTCTGTAGCAGGCCAATAACTAGGTTGTCCTTTCTCATTGTAACCTTAGAGTATTTTGTTCATCATCACAGTTTGGTACCTCTAGACCTAGGTAACCATTGGGCCAAAGAGTCAACTCAAAAGTATTAATGAGGTTATCATTGTTACACTGTGTTAATGAATGACAGTGTAGTTATTATATAATGACTAATATATTCTTCTCAAATGTAGAATAATTCAGACGAGCAACCAAATCCTCAAGAGTCTGCTGTAGGTGATGGGACATCTGGCTAGCCAAGGCACAGTTCTTGTGATTCACAGTACCTGTGATTGCTATAGAAATTAATCATGGAGATTTAGAAGCCTCTGGAGAATTAATCTATGTCCAGGCCGAGAATATTGTTGATTACTTTTTTTTTTTTTAATGGAAAACTACCACAAATGTAGACAAAAATGGTCTCATGAAAACATTGCCAGCAGCCTAGTATGTTCTTTAGATTTCTACTTATCAGGTTTGGCCTTTGGGGCAGATATGCTCATCTTGTGTAAAGTACCACATTTTACTTTGCTTAGTGTTGCAGGGTTGTATTTATCTACATTATTAGAGTGAATTTTGCTTTTTTTTTTTTTTTTTTTTAAACCATTTGTGAGAAGAACCAGGAGTTCATACCGCCTGGTGTGTTACCAATTTATATACTATGGGAAAGCAGTTTTTAATGCTTCAAAATCACTTGAATTAAATTTGTTTTTAATCTCTGCTAAGTAGAGTAGTGCTTTCAGTTTGAATGAAGAGTTTTTATAGATTGGAAAAGAAAGTTATAATGTCTATCTTATATAAAAACTATTTCAGAGGATTTAGATAAATACCAATTTCTTACAAATCTAGTAATTTTGAATGCCTAGCAGTGTTGGCTCTCTTTAAAGGAGCATGTTGTTATCCTTTTGTGAATATAAACAACTCTTAGTAATCCTGACGAATTGTGAGGCAGTGAGAAGCTGAGGCTCTGCCTCTTACTTAGTTTCAAGCCTGTTAACTTTTCAAAGCTTCTGTTTACTTATCTCTAAAACAGATGATAATGGGTTACTCACTCATTCTTTAGAGAAAACAATACGTAGTTTGAATTTTGAGTTGATTTGGTAATGACATTCTTGGGGTAGTTGTTTGATAAATTTATTACTGTACTATTAATTGAGATCTTTGACTACATATTTTTCTCCCCTTTTCTCCTTTTTTAAATTGTATGTTTACCTTATTTCCTTTCTTATACATTCCCCTAGTTTCTCTTTTTCTCCTCTCATTTCTCTTTCATTCTCTGCCTCTTTTCTTCCAGCTTTTCTTCTAATTTCACCTATATCTGTTCAGAAGAAACAGAGCTATTAGTAGTAGAGCCACTGCCACTGCCTTTCTATTAAATGAGACTCTGGAAATACCTTCTTCTTTGGCCACTGTTGCTTTTTTGCAAAGGTGGAGTCCCCCTGCCATTTCAAAATAGCTGAACAAGTTAAAGTAATATGTGGCTATAGCTCCTACTATCTTTCCGAATCTACAAGATTCGGCAGCCAGGATGCTCACAAAATGAGATTGCTATAAATATGATGAATTCAGCAGATAAACTTGGGACAGTCATGTCTTTTATGTAAATAGAGAGATCATACCACTTTTCTCAAAAGGGAGTCTTTAAACTCATTCATGAGTTTTTGGTTTTTTTGTCTTTTTGGGGGGAGGTCTTTTTATTTGTTTTTGGAGACAGATACTTTGAACTATTTTATATTTATGTTATCTAAATATTGTTGATTTATAATATTTGCATGGTGCCTACTTTCAAGGAGGACTTAGAAGCAGCATATTGCCCATGTATTTCAGCTGTTTCTATTTTTCTGTTGAAAGCAGTATTCTTTGATAGAAGACCTGGAATGATATAGTACTCATCTTCAAGTCTTTCTTGGGTGTATTTGGTATCCGTATGGTTGATGCTTGTAATGATACAGAGGTCAGTTGAAACATTCTTAATCACACTGTGGGATTGATCCTAGCCCCTCAGAAAAAAAGAAAATTATTGTACCCTTGAATTTGAGATCATTTTCAGTTGCTGCAAATGTGGTTATATTAAATTTATTTTAAACATTCAATAAATAGTGCCACCAGGGAAGATCTGCTAAACCATGCCACCATTGTGGGAAACTATTGCAATATAATACCAACTGCTCCTTTCCATGAAGTTTTACTAGATGGAGAAAAACTCCAAAGCTATAATATTGCAACCTTATTCTTTTTATCTAGAAAAATATTAGACTTCAGACCCAACTGTGCAAACTGCATTTGCTTTCCAGCTTTTACTACCTCTGTGTCATAATTTTAACACATAACATACAACTCCTGTCTCTTAAGGCAGTTACCATATGGTGTTTATGTCAGACTGGATATATTTATCTAATTTTGTGAGATTCTTTTTTAGTTCCCGACACAGTTCTTGAAAGTAATACTGCTGTTGTTACACTTCCTCCTTGCAATTTTTATGTTGTTGAGATGTATCAGTTATGTATTATAATCACGAAAGTCTCTTGGCTTCAAACCCAAATTTTCTTTGTGGCCTAGGATAGATTTTTTGCAAAAACTGCATAGATATGGCTGTGATTACATAGATCCTTAATTTGCTTTACAGTTACCACTCAGCATGATTCTAGGTTTTTAATTATGTTCCAGCAGTACTAGTTTTCTCAGTGTAACTTAAAGTCATAACCACTTTGAGAATTTACTTTCAGATCTGATAAATTATTCATTTTTTTTCTTTCATATACTTTGTTTGCATCCTCAGCCCCATGAGGTTCAACACTTCAGTGACATCCCATGTCATTGCCTCTGTTTAAAGACTTCATAAGTGATTCAAACATTTGTATGAACTTGGAAAAACTTTCATAAAATATAATAATGGAGATGTGTTTTTGAGCCCTTTGTTGAAACTATTAATATATAAAATGAAGAAAAGAATATACAGTCAGAAGGACATGAAATATCAGCAGTTTAGAAAGAAAGAAGATTTATAACTTAAAATTTTAGGTCAAGTAAAGAACATAATCCTCATCTGGATTAGACTCTCTTAATTATCTCTTGTTTTATGAGCACTCCTATTTATTTTATTATTTTTTTAAAATTTATTTAATTTATTTATTTTTGGCTGTGTTGGGTCTCCGTTGCTGTGTGCGGGCTTTCTCTAGTTGTGGAGAGCGGGGGCTACTCTTTGTTGCAGTGCGTGGGCTTCTCATTGCGGTGGCTTCTCTTGCTGCAGAGCACGGGCTGTAGGCTGCAGGCTTCAGTAGTTGTGGCATGGGGGCTCAGTAGTTGTGGCATGGGGGCTCAGTAGTTGTGGCTCGTGGTCTCTTAGAGTGTAGGTTCAGCAGTTGTGGCGCACGGGCTTCATTGCTCCACGGCATGTGGGATCTTCCCGGACCAGGGCTCGAACCCATGTCCCCTGCACTGGCAGGCGGATTCTCAACCACTGCACCACCAGGGAAGCCCTCCTATTTATTTTTAATTTAGTGAGGCTAATTTTGAAACTGCCTACCTATAGCAATGACAGACCATCCCTCCACCTCTCAAAAACAAATAATTTGTTTTAAAGTTTCCTTCTTGAAAACCTGGCTTGTGTAATAAATGTATGATACTGAAAGATTCCTCCATAGTGTTTACAGAAGTCAAGTGTAGTTATAGTAATTTTTCTAACTTCTAATTTTAATCATCATTTCTGGAGGGGACCTAGTATGTGTCAGCCAGGGCTTTGCCTATATTATTCCTTTTAATTCTCACAGCAGTTCCTGCAAGGAAGGTATTAATTTTACTCATTTTACAGAGGAGGAAGTCAAGGTTTAGCGGGTGAAGTGACTTACTTAGAGTCACATAGCTGAAGTCCCTGAATAAGCATCTCTTATTTCAAAAGCAGTTTTTTCTACACCATGCTAGATTCATGTTTTACAAAAATGATCCGCACTTCATTAAAATCCAAGCCTTACTGAAGAAAATTGAAAATGCTTTTTAGACAATTACTATTTCTATGAATAGGAATTGGAACAAAAACACTTGAACATAAGAGAGAACTATGAAGTACTGTGAAAAAAAGATTTGTCTAATGACTGGGACTTCCAGAGCTGCACTGGGTTTTTATTTGGTCCAAGAGAGTTTAAAACATATTACTGATTTTTAGTTTGTTATAAGAGGTTATATTATAACCAATAGCTTAGTGGTTAAGAGCCCAGAGTTTGGGGCTAGATTCAAATTTCAGCACTGTTACTTACTAGATGTGTGACCTTGGGTTAATTAATCTGATTTGGCTTCCTCGTCTGTAACATAGAGTTCATAGTAGTGTTTAACTCATAGAGTTGTTTATTAGGATTTTAAAAAGGAGTGTTGTGAAGAACTGTCCCAGGGCACACGGTAACTGGTGGATGTTACATAAAACAAACAAACAAAAATTTTGGCCCACGTCATTCAAGAAATGGTCAGAAAACCCATACCTTCTCACAAAAAGATCGTTTTTTTGCCTTTTACTGGACAACCACAGCATATTGAGAACCTATTATGTGTATATTCATAACTGTATCCTTGCTGTATGGACAGAAGTCATTGGGGGCTTCCAGGTGCTGATAGCTAGTTGGGTCCAAAGGATATTAGAGGGTATTTCAGGTAAAGACAAATAATGTGAGCAAGGCATATCTCTGAGATATGAGGAAACTGAGAGAGTACATTTCGATGTGTTGTGTGAAACAAGGTTGACGGTAAGGGATTGAGGCCTGTTCATGAAATTCCTTGAAAGCCAAGCAGAGTAATTTAGATTTGAGGTGCCAGGAGTTTGGAGTGATTATTTTTAGGAGTATATTATGAAACTAAGGAAGAGAAACTTGCAGTTATAAGCAGGATAAAGTGGAAGGAATATAGAGTAGGGAGAGCTAAGGTAGGAAGCTGTTGCAATTTTTCTGCTGTGAGGTCATGGTAAAGGATTGATAAGGTGAGCATGCTCACATTAGGAAAGGAAAGGATGATTAGATTCTGGATATTATGGGTGGAGGAAAAGAAAGAGTTGATAACAGCACATTGTGTCTGGATGATGAGTACATTGGTGTCAACACTGTCAAAAACAGGTTAATTGTGGAAAGGAATCTGATACAATTAGTGTAATGACTAAATTTATTTGGAAATTTTATTGCTCTAAGGTATCTGTATACTGTAGACCAAATAACTGTTTGATGACCATTTGAATATCTGGACCATTATGACAAATGACATTTGCTACGGTGGAGGATAATGTGGTCCAGTGTACAGTGAATGAGCAGTGGGGGATGACGGCCATGGCAACCCAATCATTGCTTATGGGAACAAGGTGTTGTGAATCATAATGAAACTATTAGTGAAGTTCCTACAGACTCTGTGGTAAGCATCACTGTGATGCAGTCAATTTTGTCTGCTTTGTCAAGTAAGGCACTTAATTGCAAGTATGTTCAATATATACAAAAATACATATTGTTAATTGGAAGTAGTTCAGATTGGACATCACAGGCAAACTACCTTTAGCAGTTGCTTTAAAATGCGTACAAGCATGACATTGAGATCGGTCAGTTAGTGGGCATACCCAAGTATATTTTAATGAATTCCCTGATGGTCCAATGGTTACACTCTGTATTTTCACGGCCAAGGGCCTGGGTTCCATCCGTGGTCAGGGAACTAAGATCCCACAAGCCAAGTGGCACAGCCAAAAGAACCCAAATAAACCAAGTATATTTTATTTTCTTAATTTGCATATTACAAATTTTGTTTTGAAACATGTCAGGCAGGATGCTTTTTTTTTTTTTTTTTTTT
>NC_041219.1:80406445-80486121 GCF_002837175.3 Physeter macrocephalus | reverse complement strand
GCCGCTCCGCGGCATGTGGGATCCTCCCAGACCGGGGCGCGAACCCGGTTCCCCTGCATCGGCAGGCTGACGCGCAACCACTGCGCCACCAGGGAAGCCCAGGATGCTTTTCAATTTGAAAATTTGTTCAAGAAATTGTGTCCCATCACCAATACTATATAGAATAGAAATGAAAACCCAGTGTTACGTAATCTTTAATTTGCATGAGATTCTTTGGCTGAGAGGATGTTATCAAAATTAGATTGTGCTGGTTTAAAGGAAGAGAACACGTACTTGTCCAAAAAGCACATGGATGTCCCTTGTGCGTAGTTTGGAGTCTGGACCTCAGCCCTCTGGCCTTCATGAAGGGATCAAAGTCTCCGCGCAGACTCAGTTCCAAATCTGAACACACTCTTCAGTTCCTCCATTCCTTACTTTTGTTATGTGGTCTGGATTTTCAGGAGCGTGATGACTAACAGTATTGCCAGATTTAGCAGATAAAAATATAGGACGCCAGTTAAATTTGAAGTTCAAATAAACAATTTTTTTTTGTATATGGGACATACATATACTAAAAAACTATTCGTTTATCTGAAATTTGAATTTAACTAGACGTTCCGTATCTTAACTGGCAACCCCTGCTTACTTTTTCTTCACAATGATTTGTTAACTTCACAGAAAGTCTCAAAATGAGAGACAAAAAGTAACTTGCCTGGCCCCAAAGCAGATGGGGCTCAGGGCAGTCGGCCTTTTCCCAAACTTGGCCTTTAAAAAAAAAAAAAAAAAAAAACCACCCACAAGTCCCAGGAGCCTGCGCATTAAAGCAAGCAGCGCAGCAGCTTTCCCGCCGGTTTTCTGCGTAATGTAGCACGGCGGCCACGCCGCGGGGTGGAGCGCATGTGGCGGTGTCCTTGCCGGATGCGAAAGGAGGTGCCAGAAACTTTAAACCCCGGCCAGGAGACAACGTGTCCACTTAGACGGCGGTAAGTGCCGCCATTTTCTTTGCGGGCAAAGACCGAGAGAAGTTAGGGGCTCCTTTGCCCCGTAAAGCGGATTGGGGGGCATGGCCCACGGCCTCAGCACTTTGGTGACGTGGAATCGGGGTCCTCCCCTTTGGGGGCTGATTTCTAGTGACACGTCGAAGTTTTGCCAAGTCGGGGAAAAGGGACGCCGCCTCGGTCCCGGATGTAAGATGGCGGCGCGGGGGGCGGCCTGGCGGGGCGGTCACGTGGTGGGGAGTAGCGCGCGAGCCTCCTTAAGTGATCTCTATGGTTCGTCCGGACTCACTGGAGCAGCGGAGCGCGAGACGGGGCGTGTGTCCGCGCTCGCCGGGCTGCTGCCGCTGCCACTGCCTCCCGTGCCGCCGCCCGGCCCGGTTTCAGTTTTACGGGGTTTTTATTTTATTCTCGCCTCTTGCAGAGGTGCACGAGATTTCCCCGAAGGGTGCTGGGGAGCCGGTGGCCTGGGGACTTCTGGGCTGTGCCGTGGTTTCTGGTTGCGGCGCCGGAGTCGGTGTCGCCTCTGCGGGAAGCGCCCCGGCGTTCTCCCGGGCGGAGAGCCGGCCTCGCGCGGGTGTTGGGAGCGCGGCAACGGTGGGGGCCCAGCCGCCGCCCAGCCCCCACCGCAGGGAGGGGAGCGGGCGGCACAGCCCGGAGACGTGGCGGGAGCGCGACGGGCGAAGCGCGGGAGTGCTGCTTGCTGCCTCTCGGGGACCGTCCGGGTCCCGTAGGCGTCTGCTGCGCTTTTGCCGCCCATTTCATGCTTTCGAGTGGCCCGGGGGATGGCGTCCCCTCGGGGCGGCGGAGGGAGCGGCTGCCTCCACCAGGGCCCCTCCGCACCTTTTCTCTTTCCAGAGCTGTCGGTTACGTAGAGGACGCCGGCCCGGCCTCCCCCGGGCGCCGGCGCCGCCGTAATGTCCGGAGCTCCCGGGGCGCGCCTGGTGCGGCCGAGCGGCTCGGCGCTGGGCGGGGTCTGCGGGCGCGGCGGGGAAGGGCAGAGGCGCCGGGCCGACGTCGGCGGCTGAGGATGGACGAAGGAGCGCCGGAGCCGCTTCGCTCGCCTCAGCGTGGTCCGGTGCCTCCCTGACACCATGGCCCTGGCTGAGGTAGTAGTTTGTGCTGTTGGTCGGGTTGTGACATTGCCCGCTGTGGAGATAACTGCGCAAGCTACTGCCTTGCTAGTGCTGGTGATGCTCAGCGCCGCGGAGGACAATGGCTGGGAATCCCCTTTGTTTTCAGGGGCGCGGGGGCAGCCCGCCGAGCCCCGGCAGCGCCGGCCACCACGGAAACCGTTAGTCGTACATTTTCCCGGAGGGAGGAAGGGACTGCGGGGAGAGGGGTGGACGGGGACGTTTGTAAAGCTGGGTAAGACCTAAGTCTTTGGATTCGCTATTTGCTCGAAAAGGAAGGAATGAAATTGTGAGAGAGATTGACACATAACTTTTCCACCCTAAATAATTTTACCGCCTTTTCAGTAGTTGATGCAAGATTTAGTTTGTACCTATTTTACTTCATTCTTTATCTGGGTGTCGGAGTGGTGTGAAGTATCTTGTGCAGAACTGGCATTAGGGGCGGAATAGTAGACCCATTAATTACAAAGTTTATGCCGTAACAGTTCAAATCTTGTTTTTTTGATATGTTCTCTCGGTAAATCTAAGAGCTTTTAAAATGTAAACCCAAAGCAATTAAAAGTTTCTGTTTAAACTTTGTTTGCAACTCCTTGAATAAGAAGATTGAATTTATAGTTAAATGCACTATTGAGATTTTTATATGTATGAGGCAAATAAATCCTCTTTACAGTGTGCTGTGCTTTTTCTTTCTTTTTAGTTTAACTTTGGGGGCTCAAATTCTGCCGGTGTGGTGGGATTTTTTGGCTTTTATTCTCATGTTATAATCATTTATATCATTGCATTTCAGCGTGGGAGGAAAGGATCTAGGTAGGAGCTAGAAGTGTGGTTTCTGAATACTTTGAGTTTAAAATCTAAGATTTCCCATTTTGATTTGTGAGGGACCACTACTCCAAGCAGGAAGATCCAATTTTTAGCAAGAAAATGTAGTTTGGAAAACTAATGAAATTACTCGATATTTTAAATACCCTTAAGTCTGGGTGGAAAAGATGATTGTATCTCTAAAATTTTAATTTCACTGAGAGAAATTGGTGGTAAATTTTAGTACTTTTCTTAGAAAACTGATCCGGTTTTGATTTGTGCAGAATAATTAGCTCTGTGATGTAATCACAAACATTAATTCTGTGGTTTAATTTTTGATGCATAATTGAAAAAAACCAAGGCAATTCTTTACTGAGAAAAAGGCACATATAAGGAGAAAAAACTAAAGCCAACCGAATCCTTTTTGTCCCCTTCAGGAGGAGTTTGATGCTTTCGTAATTCAAAAGTTATCTAATAAGTATGCCTTGATTTGGTTTGGTTTAGCTTTGAGAGAGAACCTTGCTCAATCTGATCTCATCTGGATGGAGCTGTCTCATTGTGGGAAGGACAGTATAGAACCTTATGTTGAATCTTAAAATGCATAAAATGTTTGAGAGTTGTTGGCTCTTGGAGTTTGCTTTCTTGATATCAAAGAAAATTCAGGACTTTATTAAGTGCCAATTCTTTTAAATGATGAAAATCTTTGGGTGCTATGTCAAATCTTGATTTATGGAGAAACTAATAAAATTCTAATTGTAGTATAATAATTTTCATTTTCCAAAATACTCCATTCAGCCAGCCATGCTAATCCTCATCCCACAGGTCATCTTTCCCACTACACTTTTAACATTTTATAGGGGATCAACAGTTGTTAATTTGTGCCCAGAAGTATTACAGATTCTGCCAGTAATTTGTTGAATTTTAATGGATCAGCAGATAGGAAGCTGAAGTATACAGATAAAGTATTCACAGTTTATCTTCTGCTTTTAAAGTAAATTTCATCCAGAACTATATGTTGCCCACATAGTAGGAGCATTTTCAGTTGTTGGATATAAAGGTACTTCTATATGTTATTCTTGTTTGCTAAATTACAAGAGAAAATACTGCCCTCAGCCAACTTGTTTTTAGGACCATAGTTATATTTCTGCTCTAATCGCCAGTATTAAAAATTAGCCTTTCACTTTTGCATTTCACTTTTACATTTCTGTACACACCGATGAAAATTATCTCCTGAACGTTTTTACTGTTGACAGTTTCCTACAAGATGAATTTGCCTTATCAAAAGTGCAACTTTCCAACCCTGATGTTTTTGACATTTACTTGGCACAATTGACTTTTTTGTTGATCAGTTGTCAAGAATTTAAGTAATTTGTATTAGCCAAAAGCCACGGATGGGAAAGAATAAGGCAGTGTTTGGGTGTCCTCAATAAGTACCAGACGAAAGGAAAGCTGAGTAGTGGTAATAACATTTTAATAAATGTCATCCTCAATTATTGGAAATGTAGATGTTAATTTTGTGTCTGGGACACCTGGAGAAGATTCTTGGGAAGCGGTTTTGCTTCATGCCCCAAAGTCAGAATTCCTGATTGTTAATCTTATATACAAAAGCTTTTGCTTATAAGCTGTTTAAACATACAGTTGCCTTTTGGTAGGTGGGCCAGGGTGTACTCAAGACATTGTGTCTGTGGAGTGGCCCCAAAGAATTCTTGCCAGAGGAGCCTGACAGCAGAGAGAAGCTTTTCAGTGTATGGGAACTAGGTGCCAGGAAGGCTGGGACTTCTTCATGGCTACCCATCCTTTCTCCCTCTCGTATGTCACATCTCACCTCCTCCATAGTGGAGGGTGTGTGGGGGGAACTGACAGGAGAGGTACTACTTCCCCCACTGAACACTCCTACAATTTCTGCAACAAAAGGAAAATAGGACAGTCGCCTTCAAAAGTGAATTAGGCCAGATCGGTAACACCCAAGAGGACAATTACGGCCACTGTCGTAAAATCTAAAAAGTCATTGGTGCCACTGATATCTAGATAATTCAGGCAAAAATATTAAAATCACTTGAATGATTGTCTAATACAATTCACTAAGTGTTTTTGTTAGGCTATTGCTGTTAGGCACCATGGGGAAAGCAGAATAATTGTATGGCTAGGTCACTGCCCCGAAGGTCAATGCATTTAGGAAAGGTAGAACATGAAGTGCCTGAGAATCAAAATGTGGGCAAGTGAGAAAAGCATTAGTGACCTAGGCTACCTTTGAGACCTGGCAGGAGAAAAAGTGGGTGAAAGAGCTGAGGGGAGGGAAGTATGGAACACTTAGAATAGATCTTGTAATTTAGATGTCTTGATGTTGTCTCTAGTAGTCATTTTAAAAGTGGAATTGGAGTCTTGGAGATGAGCATTACAATTGTGGTTGATATTCAGTGATACTCTGGCTGGCTTACCTTTTAGCCTTGTATTATCTGCTGTAATACGTTGAGGTGTTTTCTGAATTTGTTTAAGAGAAATATTAGTTTTACATGGAATAGAGTGTGCTTTTTTATCTGAAGTTGAGAGCTGTTTTTTGTTGTTGTTAGATTTTCATTTCGCAGTTATCTTTCTTTAAAAGCGCTGTTTCGTGCACATGTAATGGAATTGTGCCTACACAGACTTCTGGGCACTAAATTTGTGGATAGGATCCTTTTAAACTGCACCGTTGACGCCCAACAGTACAGATTTGGTTATGAACAAACAAACCCAAGATAGGAGCCTTGTGTTGATTTTACAGGGTAAGTTCCTAGCTCTTTCTTCTTATTCCACCTCAAACAACTCCTTCTGAAAATATACCGTTTGCCTTTAGCCGGGTTTCAAATATAACTGAGAGTGTTAGTTCCATTATGATGTAATCAAGAGTGTTTTATCATGAAGGTCAAGGTTTCTCAGAAGGCCAAATAGTGTCAAATGTCACAGAAAAGTAAACTAGGAACTAAAAAGTGTCCACAGATACTGGCAGTTTAGATCATACATGTAGTTGTAACGCTGTTTTCTGTTATAAATGAATAATCTCTAATTGCTCTCTGGTAGAGTAACAGACTACAGTTATGTGTGTTTCATACCGCTTTGAACATGAACAAAAATGTATTAGGATTCATGGGACTTCCCTGGTGGTCCAGTGGTTAAGACACCATGCTCCCAATGCAGGGGGCCTGGGTTTGATCCCTGGTCAGGGAACTAAGATCCCACATACCGCAACTAAGCCCTCGTGCTGTAACTAGAGAAGCTCGCATGCCTGTTCTTTTTTTTAAATTGAGATGTAATTGACATATAATTTTATGTTAGTTTGATGTGTACAGCATAATGATTTGGTATATGTTTATACTGCAGAATGATCACCACAGTAAGTCTCGTGAACATCCGTCACCACACATAGTTACAATTTTTTTCTTGTGATGAGAACTTTTAAGATCTGTGCTCTTAGCAACTGTCAAATAATAACATACAGTATTGTTAACTTTAATCACAGTGCTGTACATTACATCTGCATGACTTAATTATTTTATAACTAGAAGTCTGTACCTTTTGACCACCTTCAACCCGTTTTGGCTACCCCCCACCCCTTGCCTCTGGCAACCACCAGAATAACTGAATTCAGTTATTTAATTTTATTTTTTAGATTCTACATATATGTAAGATCATATGGTATTTCTTTTTCTCTGTCTGACTTATTTCACTTAGCATAATGCCCTCAAGTTCCATCCATTTTGTCACAGATGGCAAGATTTCATTCTTTTTTATGGCTGCATAATATTCCATTGTATTTATATATACCACATTTTCTTTATCCATTCATCCATTGATGAAGACTTAAGTAGTTTCCATATCTTGGCTATTGTAAATAATGCTGCACTGGACATGGGGGTTCCTATTATCTTTTTGAGTAAATGTTCTCATTTCTTTCAGGTAAATACCCAGAAGTGGAATTGCTGGAATTGGTAGCTCTGTTTTTAATTTTTCTATACTGTTTTCCGTAGTGGCTGCATCTGTTTACATTCCCACGAACAATGCACAATGATTTCATTTTCTCTACAACCTCGCCAACACTTATTTCTTATCTTTTTGATAATAACCACTCTAACAGGTGTGAGGTAATATCTCATTATGGTTTTGATTTGCGTTTCCCTGGTAATTAGTGATGTTGAGCACTTTTTCATGTCCTGTTGGCCATCTGTATGTCTTCTTTGGAAAAATGTCTATTTGGATCCTCTGCCCATTTTTTAATCAAATCGTTTGTTTTTGCTAATGAGCTACATGAATTCTTTATATATTTTGGATATTAACCCCTTTTCAGAAATATGAGCTGCAGATATTTTCTCCCATTCCATAGGTTGCCTTTTTGACTGTTCTTTAGGAATAACAAACATTTATGTCTTTTGAGGAGAGAAGTTACACAAGGGGAAAAGAAAATTGCACACACAAAACTTGAAGGAGGTGGTAGGGGAAGAAAGATTGCTTATTAATGAGGAGATAAGACTGTTGGTAGGTGGATAGAGGAAAAATGAGAGGGAATATGGAGATTCAGGATTGAATATACAATAGAAAAGGGATAATTGATTGGGCAAGATCCTGTGTTGTTATACTATCTACTCTGTTTTTGTGAGGAAACTCTATATGTTAAAAGCATTCTAGCAATATGTTTGCTGCTTTATCTGTAGTAACATCTGAAAACATTTGAAAGTGCTTTAGAGTAGGGATCAACAAACATTTCCTGTAAAGGGCCAGATATTAAATATTCTAGGCTTTGTGGGTCATATATGGTCTTTATTGCATATGCTGCTGTTTCTCCTCCTTTGCTTTCTTCTTTTTCTGCCCCTCCTCTTCCTTCTTCTCCTTCTCCTTCTTCCTCTTTAAAAATGTAAAATCATTCTCAGCTCATGGGCAATACTAAAAACAGGCCATAGGCCAGATTTGGCCTGCAGGCCAGTTTGCTGACCCCTGCTTTAGAACTTAGCTATCCTGATAGAACATTTGGTTCCACCCTTACCCCACCCCCCTTTCTCTCATTAAGTGAGGAAAGAAATAGGTCTTTCTTGGAGAATAAAATGTTGGAATAATTTAATACATTTGAATGTATGTGACCCTGATCTGCTTTTGACCATCATCACTGAGATTTGTGACGATAGTCTGTGTTCCCTTCTCTTGACCCTAATGGCGTTTATAGAACAGCTACCCTGAAGTTTCCATTCTGAAAGGGCCATGGGGAGATCACATAGACATAGGCAGAGAGAGCTGAGGAAACCCAGCTGTGCCTGCCCCAGCTATTTTAAGTCTTCCCAAACTAGGCACCATGCATATGAATGAGCAAGTCCCAGATGATTCCAGTACCAGCTACCATCTGCTGCAAGCTTAGGACACACCCTAAGCAAGAACCATGTAGGCAAGTTTAGTAAAGCCCCAGAACGATGAGAGATAATAATAAAATTGTGATTGTTGTTTGAAGCCAAAGTTTTGGGGTAATTTGTTACATAGCAGTAGATAACCAGAAATGATTTGGGGACCTGGAAATAGAGTATTACTATAACAAAACCTAAAACACATGACAGTGGCTTTGCAACTGAGCTGCCCTCATATGTTGGAAGGGCCTTGAAGAGGCAGAAATCTGATGGATCTTGAGGTTGTCAGTAGGGCTTAAAGGAAAGTGAGGAAAAAATTATTAAAGTTGGAGGAAAAGCTCTTGTTAATAAAACTGCTGCTTAGGATAATGTAGAAATAGAAAATAATACTCAATGAACTGATACATCAGCCCGAACAGTTTTCAAGCTAAAGTTTTAAAGTTTCAACTGGTTTCTTTTAGCTGATATCATGAAATACAGATAATGATGAGCTAGAGAAGAAGTTATTCAGTTTTCAAGCAGAATTTTGAGGAAATATATAAAAGTCAGGACTTGGTGGGTTAGAAAAGAAAACCCTTTTCTGATGACCAGTCTCTTGCAGCAGAATATTCCCAAAGTAAAAAAAAGGCCTCAGGACAAAATCAAATTCACAGCTCCGTCATGAAAAGTTCTCAGGGTAAAGATGAAACTAAGGATTAGACTGTGAAATCCTTTATTAAGACCCCAGAAAAATTTAAGGTGATGCCTTACAGGGAGCCCCATGTAGACTAGATTTGTTGATGTGGCTTTTGTCTAATGAAGTAAACCCCAATGAGATCAACAAGATTCATAGGAAACTTACAAAGCTTTTAAGAAAATTATATCGTAGAAGTACAATCAGCTTGAACCATAAGGAATAGAGATGGCTTCAAAATGAGAAGAAGCTTTTAGACCCTAGAACTTCTACAGGCAGGAATATTTTATGGAGTAGGAAGAATAACTCAGAGGATGGAGCCAAGAGCTGAGGAGAATCATCACAGGCAATAGAAGTGAACCTTAATCAAGGAATTGGCAGCATGTGCCCAGTTTGATTTGCTGTGGGTGAGAGACTGCCACATGCCTATGGTGTTTTCTCCCTTTTTGAATGGGGGTGTTTATAGTGATTGTCTTATGCCTGTCTACCCTACCATGTATATTGGGTATGTGGGGGACAGAAAATTTGTCTCTCTAGTTCACAGGTTTTTAGACCTAGAGGAATGGTACTTTTCCTCTAGGAAAAGGTACTATTCCCATTGCTTTTCTACCCCGCCCCCTTTTTTCGTAATTTTAAATCACATAATAAAACAACAGAAAATATATTTGAATGTAGCTTGAGTGACTGTAAGTAAGCACAAAAAGTCTCTTTTGTCTTGAATCTCATATTTTAATATATGCTAAGTACTGAACACAGGGCCTGCCTGGTGTGTAATTATTTTTTTGTAAATGCTAATTTCCTTTATCATTCTCTTTCCTGTAGGTGACATTATCTTTACCCATGGTGTCCAGTTCCCTCCTGCTGATTTTTTTGTTCACCAGGGCTCTCTACTCCCCCAGCCCCTCCTCCATGCCACCAGGCCTTCTCCATGTGCTCCAGACTCTTTCTGGCATTTTACTGTCATCCAAACTCTGAACTTGCCTACCTTATTTTTTCAAAGACTTGTAGAGTGACTAGATAATTAACATGAATAATACTAAAGTGTTAACACAAAAATTTTACTTGGATAATTGCAGTAGCAACCTTCAGTGTTTATTTACCCTGTGGAGTTAGCTAAAATTTCAAGCATTTTTGTAGGCTGCCTGAGTCTGTTTTTGATAAGGACCCTGAAGGTGATACTCAAGTCATGCCATTCATGTTCTTTTCTAATAGACAGTGGCCATCCTTTAGGGACGTAATATAGAGTAGAACGCTGTGCTAAAATCTGTTCTGGCTCTTCTCCATGTTATGTACCATCTGTGAAGCTTGGAGTCTAGGTCAAATGTATCTTTTGTCTCCTCTTCCCCAGCATTTTGTAGAGGATTCTAATCTAATTAAAATTAATGTCAATAGCAGTGTTGAAGAAGAAAACCTAAAAGGAAGAGAATTTTTGAAAGAAAGGGTATGGGAAAAGAGGAGGGCAGTTTTACCTTGGAAAATACATGTGCTTGTGTAATTCTATGAGTCAGTGAATATGTGTACATAAATACACATTTCTTTATTTAACCAATATTAATGAGTATCACTGTGACTCCTCCAATATACTAGCTTCTATGGGGATAAGATAAATTAGCGAGACCACTTATTCTGCAGGACTGGTTCCAACAGCAGTTGGGCAGTGTGCACTGTGTAGGGCCTGGGAGATAGTTTCTGCATAATATTAGAATGCATATGCACTCTCAGCTTTAAAAATGATGCTGAATTCTCAGGAAAACTGAACTCCATTAACAATAACATCTTTCTGTAAATCAAAAGCTTGCAAAAGCCTTAATGAAAAGGAAGCCATCTAACCTTAATGAATTTATTACTAAGTGAATTTAATTCACAAAAGGAATTTTCCCTGATATTTAGGCTCTTGTTGATTTTGGTTTTGTTTTTATTAACATTTTTAGTTGTTTGGTTTGGTCAAATATTGAATTTGAGTTAAAAGATCTTCTCTGAGGATGCAGTCTAATAATGAGGCCAAGTAAATAATGGAAAAATCAGTTTCCAAGTTTGGCAGGGCAGTGCTCTGTAGTCTTTGTGTGGCAAATAGTATGTCTTGCTTTTTCAGTGATCTGCAAAATTGAGCTACTCATTTCTATACAAATGAATGTGCTGATTTTGTCTCCCCCCACGCCTTTTTTGCTCAGTTTCTTCATTTCTTCCCTCCTCTTGTTTGCCTGACCTCTGGGGAGAAGTGATGTAGCACCACAAACAAGAGACACACTCAGTTACATCCTGCTGACTTGTCATGGGGCTGGCTCTAGGCAAGTCACTAATCAGGAAATTGGGGGAGTCAGTGCTGGCTGGGGAGTTAGTAGGTTGAGGAGGTGAGGACAGAACCTGGTGACTTCAGGGCCTTGGCAGTGGAACTTCTGTCGATACATATTTCCATTGCCACCACTTAACCTTAGAGGTGTGGATGATCCAGCAGTGAGTTATTCTGTGCAAGAGTGAGCGAGGGCTTTAGATCAGGTGGCCAGAGGGTTATTTCCTCTCTCTGCTGTTTAACAGCTGTGTGTCCTCAGGTGAATTTCTTAATCTCATTGATCCTCAGTTTCCGATTTGTAATACCTACAATGAAAGGGCGTTCTGAGGATCACAGGTAATATCCCTGAAGTGCCCAACAAAGTCCTGACACAAGGAGTGTTTATAAATGGTAGCTACCGGAAGTAGTCTAAAGTCTCTTTCACATGCTTAATACACTTATCTAATTTCAATCTTAATCTCTTTCTCACAGACACACACACACACACAGACACACACACACACACACACACACACACACACAGACACACACACACACACACACCATTCTACGCTCCTGAAATTGTATGTGTACCTTACCACTTAAAGAACGGCCTTTTGTCTTCAGGGAAATGGTCCTATTGCCAGTTTAAAGGAATATTCAGGAAATGGCTCAGAAAAAGATAAAATGCAGAATGTATTATTTTCTTAAAAAATTATTCTTTGGTAATGTTAGCTCTTTATCTCCCCTGCCTAATTGTGATGTTTACCAACATTGTCAAAAACAATAGCCAGTCCAAGTCTTTTCTTGTTGATTGAAGTCTGTCCTGTCTGGGACTAGAGCACCCCCCTCTTAAACTTGCTAGCAGTTGTGTCACATTGCTTGAGTGGACAAATAAATGGCCAGGAGTCATTTTGCATGATAGCCTTTCCAGTCTATAGAAACTATAAAACTGATCCAAATAAATGGCTGGGTCTCCCAGGGCGGTGGATGGGTATGTTGCCCCTTTGTTACAGTGTCATATCCTCTTGACTGCCTTTCAGGGCAAAGAGCACTGTGCAGCACCGGTAAGAGAGTGGAGCCAGGTGACATGCTGATGGTATGCTGCAGCCCCTGCAAGAGGGGCTCTGTCTTTGTGGAAGGGTGTAGTATTGTGATTGTGACAAGTAGTCTTTTTAGTCAAAAGCAATTCCCTTGTTTAAACGACAGATGGTTAGGATTGTTACTTCTGTTTCCAGCAAACCCATAAGAGGAAAAACAAACTGAGGTTGAGTTCTTCTTGGTTTTCAAGAGTACTAGGAAAAATTTGAAACAGTGTAGTTTCAGTGAGGTTATACAGTGTTTTAGGTCAACCCCACCCACTCCCACCCCGTGATCTCCACATCCTAAGTCACCAGAACCTATGAATATGTTAGGTTACACAGCAAAGAAGAATTATGATTGCAGATGGAGTTAAGGTTGCTAATCAGCTGCCCTTAAAATAGGGAGACTATCCTGGATTACCTGGTGAGCCCAATACAATCACAGTGTAATAGGGATCCAGGTTGCCTCTAGAAGCTGGAAAAGGCAAAGCAGTGTAGTCTCTTCTAGAACCTTCAGAAAGTCCTGCCGACACCACGATTTTAGCCCAGTGAGACCCATTTCAGACTTCTGACCTCCAGAATTATATGATAATAAAACTGTGTTGCTTTAAGTCATTAAGTTTGTGGTAATATTACAGCAGCAATAGAAAACTAATACAGCATTTAACTGTGAACAACTAAATATCTAAAATTGATGAACCCAAATTTCCCCCTCCTCTCTTTCCAAGTAAGGTGCCACAACCAGGGAAATGACAAAGCAAAAGCAAGGGAGAGGAAAGTCAGCAAAGGGCCAGGCTGGCCGGCTTGCTGGCTGACTGCTGCTTAAGAGTGCTCTCTTCGCTTCCTATCTCAGTATTTATCCTCTGCCCTGCCTTGGGCCAGGGCGGGTGCTTCCCCACATTGCCTCGGGCCTCGCATTGCCTCGGGCCTCGCGTTGCCTCCACTTCTCTTCTCCCCAGTGGTCTTCTCTCCAGCTCCCCTCTTCTACTCTGGTGGGAGCTAGCAGTAAGCCCAAGCTAGCAAGAGGAAAATGGACGTTCCTACCAATTCCCTCCCTTCCCCTCCATACCCACATAGTCTCTGGGGAAGAGTCTTGAGTGAAAGCAAGCAAAGAACAAAAGGAGTAGACAGGAAAAGAGATGCCTGAAAACAGGCTCGAAACAGTAATGGGAAGAGTGACAAACAGGAGATGCCACCTCATCTTGTTGACTTAGCTGTCACCATTTTCCATAGCAAAGTTATTCCAGTGTACTCTATACCAGGGCTCACTGGAACTATTATTCCTGTGCCCTCGGTAGTACAGTAGAACCTCCTCCATTTCTCTAAATGGTTAACTGCACGCTTAGAGCTCCTGACAGAGTTTAGGATGCAGAGTTAAGTACTTTGTGTGTACCTCACCCCATCGCCATCTGTGATC
This sequence comes from Physeter macrocephalus, assembly GCF_002837175.3. NCBI lineage: Eukaryota > Metazoa > Chordata > Mammalia > Artiodactyla > Physeteridae > Physeter > Physeter macrocephalus. The sequence goes on along the minus strand of NC_041219.1, from coordinate 80,472,412 downwards.
TGTAAAAATTTGATACACCCTAGCTAGTCAAATATTCATTGATCCTCCGCTGTGCATTTGGCGGTACCCTAGATGTAGGAAGCGGTGCTGGGCCCAGCGCCATCACTCGGAGGACCAAGTGGAGCCCCGTTTCTGGTGGAAAACGATTTCTCTGGGATTACGATCAGCAGCCCTGTTTCCTTGGAACAGCATACAAGCAACTTACTGCAGGTGTTGTCCTAAAGACAAGCTTATCTAATGTAGACAAGAACAAAAAAATCAAAATCCCTCCCCGAAAGGTTACTCAGTGACTCCGTGTGCCTCCGAGAGTACAATAAGCTCTTTCTTTGGAATCTGGGAGGTGCTTCCGGGGCATGAGAAGGAACACTCCCCACAGCTGCCTTTGATGTGATCTCCCAGGTGTGCCCGATAATGCCTTGGGTGCTTTCCAACCACCTGTTGTCATTTTACAAGTTTTATCAGATGACTTTATATATTGGGTAGGACCAGATCTTTAAAAGGGAAGATGTGACAACTTTAACACCCATCATGCTCTAGGCATACTCCCTATCAGGGCTGCATCTTCATTCATTAGAGAGGGAGGAGATTTAGTGTCTAATTCTAATCACCTGTCTAGCTACAGTGCTCTAACTGGTCTCCTTGGCTTCTGTCTTTCCCCCCTCCAATCTTGCCCAGGAACTTTTGTTAGAGGGATCTTTAAAGAAAAAAAAAGAAAAAAGAAAAAAAAAAAAATTGAGCTACCCCTCTTCTTCCCTCCTGCTTCCTTATCTGAGTTAGATGCTCTCATAACACCCTACACTTTCCCCTTTGTTAGCAGTCATCACACCGAACTGTAAGTGCCTGTTCACTCATGTGCATCTCCCACTAAACTCTGATCTGTGGCGGCTGGCCCGTGCCTGCCTTGTGTATGTTTGTATGTACACCACCCCACCCTGATGCCAGCAGGCAAACAATGCACGTGGGTGTGTTGAGTGAGTGAAAGCCACTTTGCTGCCTAAGAACTTACAGTGATTTCCCCTATTGTTTATCAGATCTGACCCAGACGCTTCATTTCAGTTTTCAGCTCCTTTGATTTTTCTTGTATACAAGCTTTCAGATCTCCTCCTGGCCCCCATCTGGTTCTTGCATCTTCATGCTCTAAGTTGTCTGCTCTGCCTGCCCATCTGTGGTAGCTTGTCTCCAGAGACGGCTGCCAGCAGTTTCTTCTCTGTGCACATGCCACCCCCCATTGAGAGATATTCCTCTGCCCCCTTGAACCTGGGCTGGACTGTTGAGTACAGTCAGCCTACAGAACCATGAGATAACGATAGTAGTTTCTGTTTGTTTGTTTTTTTTAAGATTTTTTGATCTGGACCATTTTTAAAGTCTTTATTGAATTTGTTACAATATTGCTTCTGTTTTATGTTTTGGTTTTTTGGCCCCGAGGCATGTGGGATCTTAGCTCCCCAACCAGGGATCGAACCCACACCCCCTGCATTGGAAGGTGAAGTCTTAACCACTGGACCGCCAGGGAAGTCCCTCAATAGTAGTTTTAAGCTACTGAGTTTCAGGGTGATCTGCTATACAGCAATAAATACCCTAAATAGCATCCTCCAAGGTCTCAAACTAGATTTTCAGTAAAGCTTTGCCTTTCAAGTCTAGTTGACATTGGTCCCTCCCTTCTCTCTCATAGAACTTCTCAGTACCGCACATTTTGTCATCCAACGGTACATGTCATTATTTTCCATTTCCTGTGTGCTATTCTGGACTCCATGACCAAACTCCATGATCTTTGAAGATACCAAACAATGAGTCCTAGTACTGGACAAAATGTAATAAATAAGCTGTTGAATTAGAAGCATTCTTGGTCATTTCAGCTCTCTGCCAGCTATTTTAGCTGTGACTCTTCGTGGTTTCTTTTGGAGCATTCTTTCAAGCCATGGTTGTGAAAGTATGTGTGACTGCAGGCAGCCCTTAGGATCCTTCCACCTGCAGACAGTATGAAAGAGCAGTGGTTCTCCAAGTCTGGTCCCAGATCAATAGCATCAGCATTTCCTGGGAACCTGTTAGAAATGCAGATTCTCAGGTCTACCCCAGACCTATAAAATTTGAAGTTCTGGGGGTGGGGCCCAGCATTCTGTGTCTTAACAAGCCTTCCAGATAATTGTGATGCACGCTGAGGTATGAGAATCACTCTTGTAGTGGAAAGAGTCCTGGTTTTAAGGTCAGATGGTCTAGGAATCCTTTGTTAAACATTTATTAAATGTGCATCTGCTTATGTGAGGTGTTGCCTTAGGGGCGGGGGATACTAAGATGGCTGTAGGTTTGTTTCTGCCCTTGTGTGTTGAGGGAGGATGGTGGTGGCTGCACTAGTTACATACGTATAAATGAGACATAACCCAAATTATCTGTACAAAGCCTGCACACTGAATGAGATAGTCCTAGTTTTGTACCTTTGCCTTTCTATTTAAGGATCAGATACCGTTATTGTGAACTTAAATAAACTTTAAGGAACCCTTTTATCAGGAAATGTTTTATTAAAGATTACTCAACTAGTAGCCTATGAAGTAGTATTCATGCTCACCATAGGACAGAAAATCCAGATAAGTAAAAAGAAGAAAATTAAAATAATTCATAATCCTACCACCCAGAGCTAATACCATTTCAGTGTATTTTCTTTGCAACTTATTAATGCCTGGGTCTTTTTGTCCTTTTTCTATATCTGCCTTATGCTCTTAGTAACATATTGTGACCATTCTAAGTCACTCGTTTCCTGAAGAAGCTTCAGCATCTTTTGGTGAAATGGGTATAGTATAGTCATGATGGTGTCTGCCCCGGGAGTGCGCCTGGCTGTTCAAGGCATGGGTGCAGCTAAGTAGTAGTGGAGACAATTACTGGTTCCCCTTTTCACTCCTGTCCATGTCCATCTTTCCCTTTGTTTATTCTCTTTTCTAGTCGACCCCATAGATGCCTCCCTGCCTCTTCTCTCCACCTGTCCTACTTTTCCTCCTCTCACTTAAGCTTTGTTTTCCACCCATGGCTGGCGTGACCTTCCACCCCTTCTCCCCTTGATTCCTCTTTATCCTTCCGGACCCAGTGCCATGACCAACACATGTGGGAGAGATTTCGCTTCCTTGCAGACGCTTAAACGCGTTCTCTGATTTTCCACAGCTCTTCATACCTCTCTCATTGTACTCTCTCATGTGAGCGTTACACACTTAAGGTCTGTGGCCCAAGACTAGAGCCTTCTTATTCCTCTCCACATCACCTAAGAGAAGTGAAGGGGCTTCTGTAAAGTTTGCAAAATGAATAAATAAAACCCCAAGGCTTGTCAGTCACCCAGAACTGCTGTTCACAAGTGCAAGACCCATTGGCAAGCCCTTGGGCTATACAGGCTCCTGACCTTGATACACAGGCACTGTGATTCCTTCAAGGAAGCCTCTGAAAAAGCTCAAATCCAAATCACAGGGAAGTATTGAAACAATACAGCCAAAAAGAGAAGGAGCTACTTTCAGGTAAGATAGCGAATGGGCTGCATATGAGAATAGAGGACTTGGGAATGCTGTTTGTGATGGCCCAGGACCCACAACTCAGGGAATGTGTATTCTCAGAGACAAGATTAGTACCACTACATCTTTATAGAGAAAACGAGAGCTGATACAAGACACAGCCTGTGAGGTGGACTGAGGTAAGACAAAAGAGGTGCTTTCCTTTTTTCTTTAACTGAGGGCAGCAGTCCGTTCCGCAGTCATAATTCCGATCTTTGACAACGAGCAGTTCAGAGGGAGGAGGAGGCGGCTGGGAGGCTGAGGAAGAAAGGAAGAAAGAGAAGCGTCTACCGAGTGACCTGGGAGGGAGCTTCCCAGTGAAGAAAAGAAGGCAAACGAATGGAGCTGATTTTTGTTGTGATGACAGATGAGTTTCCTGCAGTGTCCAGAGAGCAGCCGAGTGGGGAAAGGCGGGAGGGGCAGAGCCAGACCTTTGTGTGGATGGAGGGAATGCCGCTGCTTTGCTGCCAGCCTGTCTGTCCTTAGAGACCAGAGTTCAGTTGGAAAGCTGGAGAGAGAGCACTTAGTATTTCTTAGTGTTTCTGGGTCACATGTCAAATTAGTGGAGAAGGATTATTTTAAGCTAAAAACAGTTATACTCGGAGTTCAGAGTTTAGTTCTCTTTTGTGGTTTTGGTTTGCTTGCAGTCATTATGGCTAGATGTGCTTAAAGAAACATACATGGTTTTCCATTATGGTCTTGAGAAAGTTAGGAGACACCTGACTGCTAATCTTTATTAGGGGGTGAAATTTCTGGCATCTTATAAACGTTTAGTTTCACAAAGAGGTGAGATGCAGCTTGAACTTGTATACACAGGATCCTCATGAGGCACTAAACGGGATTGTTCTTTGCCTCCTTTCCTTTATGCTCCACGATCCACCCGCGGCCGGCATGACCTTCACCCTCTATCCTGGACCAACTCCTACTCATCCTTCATGACCCAGTGCAGTGGTCAACACGGAAAACCTTCCCTGACCCTTCTAGACTCTTAATCTCTGATTCTCCACAGCACTCCTTCATACCTCTGTTAACTGGACTTATTTCATGTGTTACACATTTAGGGAGCTGGACGCAGGACCTGTGTGTCACGTGCACATTCTATGGCCTGTGGCCCAGACAAATCCCCGCTCCTAACCTCCAAATCCATTTTTGTTGTTCTGGAAGGTAACCCTTACCTTCTGCTCCACTTGGCTCTTGTAATAGGACTAAACGGGCCACCTTCATTTCTACTCAAGCAGCATTTGATGAGATTCATCAGTGATGACAGGCAGCTCTCATCCCCCACTGGGCCAATTCTACCTGGCAGGATTGCACTTGCCCACCTTGATAGGTGGCAGGACAATTACTGGGCGCCTTCTCGACCTGCTTCAAAGCTTCCTGTAACCTGGCAGGGAATGAAATGCACAGTCTTCCAGCTCAGTGACATTTAAGGCAACCACTCATCGGTTCAGGCAGCAAAATAAATTGGTACTCAGCTGCTCGCAGTCTCTTTTTCTGGTTAGAGCTATAAATGCAAGAAATGATTGTGCCGCTGCACGTGTGACACCAACCTGCCCCCTCCCCAAGCAGTCACGTTCTCTTGCTCTCACTCTGGCTTTGTTCTGGTTCCCCTGAGGAACGGAGTGTTCGGGATTGTATTGGGGGGTTGCCTAGCGCTGTGTGTCTACATTTGAGTTCCTACACGCACAAATAAATACAGTAGATGAATATGTGTACATTTAAATTGCATATTCACCCCTACTGAATTTGTCATTCATTCATAGGGAAATAGTTTCCACTAAATATTGTAACTCCCCCAATATTCTTATTTGGTCCCTTTTATTCAAGGGGCTAAGTTGCATCACTCAAGGGTGACATTTAAATGACATTACTACAGTGACACAGAGTAATGACCTTGTGAAAGGGTGGTATGTTGGTGTGCTTATCCAGTAATTTATATATACCATAAATACTAGTTGTGATGTCTGAAGAGAACTCAAAAGGCAAGAAATCTTTTTCCCCCACACAAATGATTGTGAAATATAACGTTTTTAGAAGGATGTTCTGGATACTTTTTTGCCCCGTGATTCCCTCAAATTCCTTCCCTTCTAAGCAGTAAGTGTTGCATCGCCGTGCCCCTCACTCAAACATCATTAAAAATAACAAACAAACAAATCCTCTTCCTGCTCTCCCTCCTACCCCCAAGGCCTATACAAACACAAAGGGGGGGGGATTTGTCAAATAAAAAGATCCTTACCCTCTCTCAAACTAAATCTGCTTTAATCAGTATGCTAGCACATTCTGTCAAACTCCCCGAATTTTTAAGCAATATATTATTCCTTCAGTTTGTGCCCAAGCTAAACCTTTGCCAGGCCCCAACTGGCTCTACGTAGAGGCTGCTGCCAAGTTGACTTCCTTGTCTCAGTCAAGAGGCTGCTGCCCAGCTCTGCTCGAAATTAATAAGGCCAATCAGAAATGCACAAAGCCTGTCCGGCCAATCATTCATCTCCAGGCGTTTGCCATCTCCTCTGCGGTCAGATAAATCACGTTAGAGCTATTACACCAATGACCATAAATTAGGGGGCCTGGCGGTCCGTCCCTCCCGAGGACACAGCAGGCTAGGATGATTCCAGTGCGGCGGAGGGGACGGGGGCCCGCCGGGCGGCGCGTTATCTGTGCTTGCAGCATCCGGGCCGGCGCGCGGCCTCCCGGAGGACTGGCGTCTGGGCTGCGCCCAGCTGTGGCCCCGGCGCTGCTCAGAGATGGCCCCATCCCCCAGGTGCGAGCACTCCATCTGCGCGGCTCCGCCAGACTATTTACAGCCGAGGTTCGGCCGGTGATTGCTGGCATGGAAAACTCATTTCTCAGCCCGGTTTTTATTTACACTCTTATTAAGGAGCCTTCACTCACGTCGGAATGGCAGAGAGTGGCCGCGGCGGGACTTGGCCTTGGGCCAGGCAGCCAATCTCAGCGCGGGTGAGCCCCCGGGGCCGCCCTCGCCAGCGACCTTCCGCCCAGAGCGCGCGGTGGGCCCGGGGACCAAGGCGCCAGAAGCTGGGGCACAAGAACCTCAGCGGCTCACCACCCTGGAAAAGTTCAGTGGTTTTGTGGCTGGATCTCCCCCTTGCCCTGTTAGCTGGTTCCCCGCCGAGCTCTTTGCAAACGTGGAACGTGAGAAAATAGGAGAGTGCTGTGCTTTAACCCCCATCGAAAACCCTAGGTCAAGATTCCGTCCTCCCCCAGGTCCTTCTGCACCCGCCCGAGCCCTCCCTGCCAGGTGTAGCCCAGGCATCCAGCGGGGATGGACTCGCAGTAACAACCCCCGGGAGGGAAACTTCTTGGCTGTTCTTTCCGTTGGCACCGCCTAAAACCCGAGCAGACCGGCGCGTGTGCTTGTGAGCCTGCAAGTCCTGAAAACCTGCCAGCAGCCTCGGCACATCTGGGGCTCCTTACCATTTATATTCATGCCCGAGAGCAGTAAAACCCAGGTCAGATGCTTGGAGACAATGAACTGTGTTCTTAAAGGCTGACCAAGCCCGAGAATTCAATAAAATGACGACGACCGGGCAAGCCCCCCTCTGTGTCCCGTGCAAAGCGTCATAACACTTGAGGCAGTTTTTTCCCCCTAAAAGGGACAGAGGAAACAAACAGGCAGCAGTGTTGCTAGGGGTCAGTTTCTACGGTTTTCCCCTTGGCTCTAGAAATCCTGATTTCTACTCCCTTTCCTAGTGCCCTCAAGCTCCGGAAGAGTGGGTAGTGTGTTCATATTCCTTTCTTCTGCATACGATCCCTCTTGGTTTAACATGTTCCCCTTCCCGTCCTCTAATCCTCTTCCCAGCTGAGGGCATCACTCTTAACCCCTTTCTTCCCAGAAAAGAGTGGATCCTCTTCTGCCCTCCTGACCCTCATTTCTGTCGCTTCCCTCAGAAACTCCCCTTTCCATTCTCCTGGTAGCTCAGGGGCACAGTCACTCTCCTGGGCTAGGGTGGCACTGGGAAGAGGACATCAGACCATGCCACCCCACAGCCTCCCGCAGGCCTGCAGTCCAGTGAGGGGCACTGTTACGGGCTGAATTGTGTCTCCCGAAAAATCACTTGTTAATCCAAGCCCACACTACCTCAGAATGTGACTGTATTTGGAGATAGAGCCTTTAAAGAGGTAATTAAGGTAAAATGAGGTCACGCGGGTGGGGCCTAGTCCAATATGACTGGTGTCCTTATAGGAGGAAATGTGGACCAAGAGATGCCAGGGATGCACGCACACAGGCAAAAGACTACGTGAGGACAGCAAAAAAGGCCAAGCCAAGCCAAGGAGAGAGGCCTCAGGAGACACCAAACCTGCCAACACCTTGATCGTGGACCTCTGGCTTCCAGAATTGTGAGAAAATAATTTCTTTTATTTAAGCCACCCAGTCTGTGGTGTTTTGTTATGGCAGCCGTAGCAAACTAACACAGGCACTAAGGAAGCCTGCCTGCAACATTCCTGTGGCTCTCCCTTCTCCTCCAGGACTTGAAAACTCTCTCCCTCAGGATGGCTTTGGCCTGGCACGACTTTCTTTTTGTTATGTTCCAGGTGATCTTCTTTTTTGCTAAGAAGCTAACCAGCGAAATTTCTCTGTTGGTGGAGCTTTATTTGTGCCCCTACTGTTTAATTTTCAGTTTTGTCCTGTGTAGGTTTTACAGATAAAATACAGGACATCCATTTAAATTTGAATTTCAGAGGAACAGCAAATAATTATTTAAGTATGTCCAGTATAGTGCATGGGACATACTTATATTTTTAAAAATTCTTTGTTTATCTGAAATTTAGATTTAACTAGATGTCTTATACTGTTTGTTTATTTGTGAAATCTGCCAACGCTAGTTCTGGTGTGTGTGTCCTTAATATCTTTACATAGTGGTTCTCACATTAGAATCAACTGGAGAACATTTCAAAAATACTAATGGCTGGGTCCCTCCCTGGGGGGATTCATATTTAATTGGTTTGAGGACTTATTTAAGCTCCCAGGTGATTTTAGTGTGCAGGCAGGGACTAAAATCCCTGCAGAAAAAGATAGGTATTAACTAATTAAATGTTCATGGCTATTGCACTGTTGGATTTAGGTTCCCTTAAGTTTAAATTCTTTAGGTTTTGTTCTATTAAAAATGTCATCTTAGGGCTTCCCTGGTGGCGCAGTGGTTGAGGGTCCGCCTGCCGATGCAGGGGACGCGGGTTCGTGCCCCGGTCCGGGAAGATCCCACATGCCGCGGAGCGGCTGGGCCCGTGAGCCATGGCCGCTGAGCCTGCGCGTCCAGAGCCTGTGCTCCACAACGGGAGAGGCGACAGCCCACAGCGGTGAGAGGCCTGCGTACCGCAAAAAAAACCCAAAAAAAACAAAAAAAAAGTTTATTAGAATCCCAGACTGAAAAAAAAAAAAAGTCATCTTATCACTCTTATTGCTAAGCCCAGAGGCAAAGGTCAAAGTGGATCATCAAAAAAATGCCCTGTTAGTATGTGAAATGGTTTTCTTATTTCAGGTCAACTGAGCCCATAAAGAGAGATGTCAAGAGCTGTAATATTGATACCACTGCAGCAAATGACTCTCCATCCCGACACTTCAGGTTTTGTAATAAATAGTGCAGCTGGGCACCCTGGTAAAAGATTTACCTTTTACATTACTTTTATTACAGGTCAGTGCTCAAGAATGTAGGATGTTTTAAGCACACTTCTCGTTCAAGAGGAATTTGAACATAATTTTGTTCAGTTCTTCCAGACCCTGGGTATCTCCTCCTCTTCAACTATTAATTGGCAAGCATGGAGAGCTGACGCTTACCTGCTGCTCACTTGTTACTGAAAAATTTATAGCAAGTTCAGGTATTGTGCCTAATACCCCCGGGGTAGCACACTGTTTGTTTATTCTGTTTGGGTAAGGGCCTTATATTTGACTCTGGTACTCAATTTCATCCTGAAAATAAGTCTTGCCAACATAAACCATCATAAGTGCTAAGGAGATGCTGGCATAGAGCTTCAGCTGAGTAAGAGTCAAACTAGAGTGAGTGAGAGGGAAACAAAATGCCTGTGGCAGAAATACATTTTATAGAAGATGATATTGGTGGGTCAGATGATACTGCTTAATTGGTACAGAGTTCAGGAATGGAGATTCATGTGACAGGGCTTTGTTAAAAATGTTGTCTAAATAAGTATGTACATGATGGAGGTTTTGTAACCACTGCTTATTCTCTTATGAGATGTTCCAGAAAACCGTTGTAGGGAGAGGCAGTTGAGTGTAAAATAGAACCTTGGATTTGAAATCCTGGCTTTCGTGCTGCTTGGCTCTGGGTCCTTGGGCAACTACGTAACCTACCTGAACCTATACTTCCTCATCTGGAGAAGTGCTCCTGGAATGGTAGAATAACGACCTCTAAATATCCACTACTCCATATAAGCAAAGAGAATACTGGCAAAAATTGCCAAAAATCACCTTTTTCAGAACTCTAGAAACTAAGCAAAGGATCGCAACAATCCAAGGAGTGTTTGTTCAAGAACAGCTGAATCTTGATAGGAATAAGGCAGCATTTTAACTGGACCAATTTCCTTATGCTCTCTCCACATCTGTGGTAGCCTTGAACAACAACAGCCTTGCAACTATACTATCTATCTCTGAGCTCCAGCAGACTAGCAGATTTGGGTTTGCAGATTGGGGGTAGATAGGGTTTGTAGCTCCCCCAAAAGCCCCAGCCCCAGAGAACTGTCACTCTTTGAATCTCACTCTCTGGAAAGGCCCCATTCTCAGGGCTTGTCTTAACTTGACCAGCTCTGTGTGAACAACTTTATCCCCAAGGCGTTAGTTGAACAGAATCAGCAAAAATTGTTTGTTTAACATCATAGCTAGCTAAGGTAGTCATACCAGTTGAGGTTAACAAGAAGCTGACCAAAAACCTGAAAAAGGAAAAAACTGGTGAAGATGTCCACAGAGAGCTTTGAAAAGCTACAGCATATTACTGAAGACCTAAAAGGCCTTGCACATGCACAGGGCAGTGTGCATGCCCAGGAAAGACCTGCCTGACCTTAAAGCTCTGCAAAAGCAGGAAGTGAAGGCCAAGTTAGAATTGTGAATTGCTTTCCACAGCATTGAAGATGTGCTCCAAATTTGATGAAAAACATTAATCTACATATCCAAGAGGCTCAGTGAACTCCACGTAAGATAAGCTCAAAGAGATCACACCTAGACACATCATAGTCAATCTCTTGAAAGCATCAAGAAAAAAGCAACTCATCACCTGCAAGGGATCTTCAATAAGATTAATGTCCCAAATTAAACCATGGAGGCTAGAAGGTGGTGGGATGATATATTTAAAGTGCTGAAAGGTAAAAAAAACAAAACAACAAACCTGTCAGATAAGAATTTGATATCTAGCAAAATTATCCTTCAGAAAATGAAGGAGAAATTAAGACATTCCCAGATAAACAACTGAATTTGTCCCAAGCAGACATGTTTTACAAGAAATACTAAAAAGAATCCTTCAGGCTGAAATGAAAGGATACTAGATAGTAACTGGAATCCATAGGAAGAAATAAATAATATATATGGGAATTATAAAAGACTGTATAAATGTACTTTTGTTTATAACTCTTTCCTTCTATATAATTTAAGAGACAATGCATCAAACAATGATTATTAAACTTTTGATAGGCTTATATTGTATACAGATGTAATTTGCATGATAAATAATAGCACAAAGGAAGAGGAAAGGAATGGAAGTGTTTACCGGGGCAAAGTTTTTGTATACTATTGAAATCAATTTGGCATTAATACAAACTAGGTTGTTTTAAGTTAAGATGCTAATTGTAATCTCCAGGGAAACCACTAAGAAAATAACTTTAAGAATATAGTAAAGAAACAAGGGAATTAAAATGGTGTACTAGAAATTATTTAAAAGAAGGCAGTAATGGAAGAATAGGGAAACAAAAAAGACATAAGACACACAGAAGACAAATAATAAAGTGGTAAACATAAGTCCTACATTATCAATAGTTACATTAAAGGTATATGGACTAAACATTTCTATCAAAAGGTGGAAATTGCCAGAATGAATTTAAAAATATGATCTAACTATATTCTCTTTATAAGAGACACCTTAGATTTAAAAATACAAAATGGCTCATAATGAAAGAATGGAAAAAGATATACCAAGCAAAAAATAACCAGATAAGAGCTAGAGTGGCTATACAAATAACAAACAAAACTTTTTTTTTCTGTACTTAAGGAATCTTGTTTTAGTTGATTAGAGAATGTCTTTAAAATCATATGCACTTTGTCAGTGCGTTTCTAGGAATGTCTGGCATGTTTATTGGTCAAAAGCCTTGTAGATGGAAATGAAATTTTGTGAGGAATCTTCTGGATCAAATATGGACCTATTTTTACTTTAATAAAACTATTCAAAGCATAAATAAAATAGACTTTAAGATAAAAATTGTTACTGGAGACAAAGAAGGACATTTTATAATGATAAAAGGGTTAATCCATCAGAAAAGGATAACAAATATAAACATATATGCACCTAACAACAGAGTCCCAAAAGACACAGAGAAAGAAATGATGAACTGAAGAGAGAAACAGACAATTCAACAATAATAGTTGGAGACTTTAAATACCTCACTTTCAATAATGGGTAGAACAACTAGGCAGAAGATCAACAATGAAACAGAAGACTTAACTGATTAGATCTAATAGACAACTACAGAACACTCTATCCAACAGCAGTAGAATACACATTCTTCTCATGTTCAAAGGGAACATTCTCCAGGATAGAGTATATGATAGGCAATAAAACAAACCTCAATAAATTTAAAAGGACTGAAATCATACAAGGTAGGCTCTCTGATCACAATGGAATGAAATTATGAAATTATTTGCTCATTTATAAAATGTGACAATATTTACATGAGAAGAAGATAAAAGAACCCAGATCTCAAGTGCCCAGCAAAGGGCCTAATAAATATATAATACATAATAACACATAACAAGACCATAATGCATGCATGTTTTTCTTTGCTTTCTTTTTCTTTGTTTTTCTTTGCCTCATTGCTGGAGTGTGGTAAATGATGGGTTAACATCCTCCTTGAAAATTAAAAAAAAAAACTTAACCGCTCTGAGTTGGTGGCAGAATATAACTGATGGTGTCTTAGTACTGAGGAAATACAGTATCACAACCCTGATGCATCCACCACCATTGTAGCTAAAAGCTGAATATAAGACTATCTTAGCAATAAAAAAACTGGCAAATTTATAAATTATTTTCTGTTTGTAACCCAGTAAAACAAGGTAAATGATTACTCATCTGTTTTTTCTTAATTAGAGGCCACTAGTGTATACTAGTGGAGGGGTATTTGACTTTTTCATTCATTTCACAACAGAGAAGCAAGATCAGGCCATATTTTCATGAATTAATACTTCTGATCCAGACATTAAGCTTGACTTTTCACCATTTTAGAACAGATCCTAGCTCAGATACAAAGCAGATTTGAGTGACAGAGTCTAAATGACCCCTGAAACCTAAATATTTACTGTCTGGCTCTTTACAGAAAAAGTTTGCTGAACCCTAACCGAAGAATTGAATCATTCTTGGGTGGACCTGGTAGATGATATTCCAGGAAAGACACTGGAAAAACATGCAGTCATCCTTTTATTTCCAAGTCTGCATAACTTTCTCCAACATGGCCAGTCTTGTTTTTATCTGTGTGCCCTCAACTCCTCCTCCTCACTTAATGTTTGAAGCAATTCCCAGGTATTTATAGATGATGTTGTAATGTATATTTGAGTCTGTTTGCATTGTATTTTAAGGCATACAATACTAATAATGATAGCACTTATATTGTTCATAAGTAAGTATGAAAACAACCACACTGTTAATTTTCTTTCAAATTCTATTGTGCAATTGGTAGACTGGCCAAATGTCCCCTGACTTAACGTTTAGAGCTTCCAGGAATCAGATATTTGATTTTTTTTCACCTAGGACAGGAGAGTAGAAATTTCACCATTCTCCAGCATGTCCTCCCAACTTTTTTTCTCACTGACCAAACTCATAAAGGAGGTAATGTCTAACTCAGAACTGCTAAGACTACTATTTTCAGGTTCCGCAGTTCTTAAATCAGAGATGACTGGTTACTCATATACTAGTAGTGCTTAAAGAGTGTGAAATGACTTGTTCTGAGATATTTTGCTGTTGCAACTTCTTTTCTCCTATCCTTATGTCAACAATTTCCCCAAACCCACTCCCACCTCACAACAGTGCCTTCTGAGTGGGCTTATCTACTTTTACTTTTTTGTGACTAGATTTGTAAATTAAAATTTAAAAAGAGGTTAAAAGAGAAAGCTCATATTTCTATGCCCCTTTTAGAAGAGCGTTGTCCTCCATATCTGCATTCACACTTTCCAAACATCTGTCCATGGTCCCCTTGGACCACCAAACTGATCAGACTGGTCCTTGCAAGGCAGTCAAGGTGCACCCTGCCTCTGTCTCATGCTCAGTCACTATCTGAATCTCTTGAAGGCAGCCTAAGTGGAATCAATAAAGCAAAGGAGGTTAGGTGTCTGGAAAATCTCATCAAAAGTGAAAGACATGAGGCCAAAAAATGTAGGGAGATGTATTAAGAGAGCAGCAGTCTTTTCGGGGCTCTAATGATAGAAAAAGCAATTAAAAAGGCAGACTAATTGCTAGGATATATAATTCACTCTTTGGCCCCTCATTTAATTAAATGAAAAAACTGGGATGGCAACAAGTTTGAAGTATTTTGTAGATGGGGATTTTTAGATGAGGATGAGAATTTTTTTTTAATTCTCATACTCACAATTTAAAAATTATGTTTCTACTCAGATATAAGCTAACACTCTCAAGCAACAGTCTTGGGAGCCAAAGAACCACTTGACTCTCCCAACAGTCATTAAGGTACAACATGGGATGGGCTTAGCATTATTGAGGGCTTAAAGACCTTTGTTTCCCTGATCTAGAGTCATAGCCCCAATAGTCATAATTTTCCTGGCTTACTCATGATCACTTTAAGCTGCACAAAGAAGCAAAAGCATAGGTGTGCAGGAGAACTCTTGCTAAGATACCATCACAGCCATGTTAGAGTCTCTGCATTATTGCTATACGTTTGTTTCCCCCATTCACTCTACCAGGTTCCAAAAGGAGGATTATGTCCCAAGTTACAAATGTACTTTCTCAATGCCATTTTCTTCTTTTAGTTGATATTTTTAATCACTTTACCCCAAATCCTCCAGAGCCAGGTTGTCTATACTTTGTTTCAGTTATCTATTGCTGTATCATAAACTACCCAAATCTTAGTGGCTTGAAACCAAAACCATTTATTTGCTCATGTTACTGTGGGGTCAGGAATTCGGGCAGGGCTCAGTGTGGATGGTTTTCCTCCCTGTTCTGTGATGTCTGTGAACTCAGCTGGAATAGCTTAAACAGCTGAGAAGTGGCTGGGCCTCACTTATGGTATCAGACCTCTAGAGACCTAGGCTTGGAATTCTCAGTGTCATTTCTTCATTCTATTAATCAACGCAAGTCACAGGCCAGACCAATTCAAGGGATGGGGATACAAATACCACCTCTTGATAAGAAAAGGAGCATCTGCAAACCAACATAGAAGGCGTAGTTGGCAGCCAGCTTTGGTGACTGACAGTCTATTACAGCTTTCAAGAGGTAATCTGATATGCTAAGCACTACTCATGAGAGAATGCTAGAAGACTCCTCCATCTTCCACAGAGAAAAAAATGTCTCAAACAAACGTATCTAATCCAAAGATTGACTCTTTTCATTAGTTTTTGCTATTGAGTAGGGAGGAGGAGACACTGTAAGCATTAGGGTAAAAGTTAGGGTGAAAAGAGCTGGGTAGACTTTGCAATGAAATCATTTTTAATATGAGTATTTTTTTTTATCTAGTCTGCTCTTCTGAACTAAGCTTCAGATGAGCTATAGTCTACTTTTTAGCTTTATTTTGTGAATCAATACTTTGATTATTTTTAACATTGTGTCGGTGTTTTCTACATTACTTTAACTTGCTGGACTCTAGAAGTAAGCAGAATTAGCATTTTTTGATGTCTTGTCCCACCTGTAAGGTAACTTTTCTCTATAAGATGGTACATTTTACTAACACTTTGTAATTATTTAAAGTGCTTAAGTGACAAAGGGGAGTCGTGAGTCTTACCATCTTCAGCAAGGATACTGGTCACTAGCCCTCTCATTTAAGAATACCTCTTTGGATAAAAGGGTCAATTCAACAAGAAGATATAACATTTGTAAATATTTATGCACACAACATAGGAGCACCTAAATGTACAAAGCAAATACTAACATACCTAATGGGAGAGACAGATAGCAATACAATAATAGTAGGGGACTTTAATAACCCACATCAATAGAGAGATCACTAAGACAGAAAATCAATAAACATACGCCTTAAATGACACATTAGACAAGATGGACGTAACAGACATATACAAAACATTCCATCCAATGGCAACAGAACGTACATTTTTTTTTCCAACCGTGCATGGGACATTCTCCAGGATAGACCATGTGTTAAGCCACAAAAAAGTCTTAACAAATTTAAGAAGACTGAAATCATATCAGGCATATTTTCTGACCACAGTACTATGAAAGTAGAAATCAATTACAAGAATAAAATTGGAAAATTCACAAATATGTGGCAATTAAACAAGCTACTGAAAAAAATCAGTGGGTCAACAGAGAAATAAGAAAACCCTTGAGACAAGTGAAAATGGAAGTATAACACATGAAAACCTATGGGATGCAGCAAAAGCAGTTCTCAGAAGGAAGTTCATAGTGATAAATGTATACCTCATGAAACAAGAATATCTCAAATAAACAATCTAACTTTATACCTCAGGGAATTGGAAAAGAACAAAAAAAGCCCAAAGTTAGAAGAAGGAAATAACAAAGATCAGAGCAGAAATAAATGAAATAACAGACTAAGAATAGAAATGAAGTAATAGACTAAGAATAGAAAATTTCAATGAAACCAAGAGCTGGTTCTCTGAAAGATAAAATTGATAAACCTTTAGTGAGACTCATCAAAAGAAAAAGAGAGAGGGCTGAAAGAAATTAAAGAGGAGACATTACAACTGATGCCACAGAAATACAAAGGATCATGAGACTACTATGAACAATGATATGCCAACAAATTGAACAACGTAGAAGAAATGGTTACATTCCTAGAAATATACAACCTTCCAAGATTGAATCATGAGGAAATAGGAAGTCTGAACAGACCAATTCCTAGTAAGGAGACTAAATCAGTAAGACCTCCCAAGAAAAACAAAAGTCCAGGATCAGATGGCTTCACTGGTGAATTCTAGCCAACTTTCAAAGAATTAATACTAATCCTTCTCAAACTCTTCCCAAAAAAGAGGAGGGAACACTTCCAAACTCATTTTATGAGACCAATATTACCCTGATACCCAAACCAGATTAGGACATCACCAGGAAAGAAAATTATAGGCCAATATCCATAAACATAGATGCAGAAATCCTCAACAAATTATTAGTAAACCAAATTCAACCATAGATTAAAAGGATCATACATCATGATCAAGTGGAATTTATTCCAAGGTTGCAAGGATGGTTCAATATCCACAAAACAATGTGATACATCACAGTAACAAAATGAAAGATAAAAATTATATGATCATCTCAATAGATGCAGAAAAAGCATTTGACAAAATTCCAACATCCATTTATGATAAAAACCCTCAACAAAGTGGATACAGAGGGAATTTACCTGAATATAATAGAGACCATATATAACAAGCCCATAACTAACATCATACTCAGTGGTGAAAAGCTGAAAACTTTTCCTCTAAGATCAGGAACAAGATGAGGATGCTCACTCTTGCCACTTTTATTGAACATAGTGTTGGAAGTCATAACCAGAGAAATTAAGCAAGAGAAAGAAATAAAAGGCATCCAAATTGGAAAGAAAGAAGTAAAACTGTCACTATTTGCAAATCACATGATAGTATATGTTAAAAAAAAAAAAAAAGCCCTAAAGACTTTCTACAAAACTGTTAGAACTAATAAATGAATTCAGTAAAGTTGCAAGAGACAAAATTAGTACATTGAAATCTGTTCCATTTCTATACACTAATAACAGACTATGAGAAAGAGAAATTAAAGGAACAATCACATTTACAATTGTATCAAAAAGAATAAAATTCCTAGGAATTTAACCAAGCAGGTGAAAGACCTGTACACTGAAAACTATAAGACATTGATGAAAGATACTGAAGACACAAATAAATGGAAAGATATACTGGGCTGATGGACTGGAAGAATTAATATTGTTAAAATATCCTTACTACCTAAAGCAATCTACAGATTCAGTGCAATCCCTATCAAAACTCCAATGGCATTTTCCACAGAAATAGAACAAACAATTCTAAAATTTATATGGAACCACAAAAACCCTGCATAGCCAAAGCAACATTGAGAAAGAAGAAAAAAGCTGTAAGCATCATGTTCCGATTTCAAACTCTATTACAAAGCTATAGTAATCAAAACAGTATGGTATTGGCATGAAAACAGACACACAGATCAGTGGAACAGAATAGAGAGCTCAGAAATAAACTCATGCATATACGGTCAATTAATTTATAACAGAGGAGCCAAGAATATACATTGGGGAAAGGACACTCTTTTCAATAAATGGTGCATTGAAAACTGGACAGCCACATGCAAAAGAATGAAACTGGACCACTACTTACACCATAAACAATTAAAGACTTGAACGTAAGACCTGAAACCGTAAGGTTCCTAGAAGAAAACGTAGGTGGTAATAAGCTCTTTGACCTTGGTCTTGGCAAACACTTTTTGGATTTGGCACCCAAGGAAAAAATAAACAAGAGGCGCTACATCAAACTAAAAAGCTTCTGCACAGCAAAGGAAACCATCAACAAAATGAAAAAGCAAACTACTAAATGGGAGAAAATATTTACAAATCATAGATATTTATCTGATAAATGGTTAATATCCAAAATATATACAGAACTCATACAACTCAAAAAAATCAATTAAAAAATGGGCAGAGGATCTGAATAGACATTTTTCCAACAAAGACATACAGATGGCCAACAGGTACATGAAAAAAGGCTCAGCATCACTAATCATCAGGGAAATGCCAATCAAAACCATGAGACATCACCTCATACCTCTCAGAAGGGCTATTATCAAAAAGACAAGAAATAATAAGTGTTAGCAGGATGTGGGGAAAAAGGTTGTTGGGAACGTAAATTGGTGCAGCCACTATGGAAAACAGTATGGAGATTCCTCAAAAAATTAAATAGAACTACCATATGATCCCACAATTCCATTTCTGGGTATTTCTCCAAGGAAAACAAAAACACTAATTTAAAAAGTTATATGTACCCTCATGTTCACTGCAGCATTATTTACAATAGCCCAGATATGGAAACAACCTAAATGTCCCTCAGAGGATGAATGGATAAAGAGACTGTGGTGTGTATGTATTTTTATAGATAGATTGATGATAGGGATAGAGATGGAGCTATAATGGAATATTATTCAGCCATAAAAAAGAGTGAAATCTTGCCATTTGTGACAACATGGGTGGACCTTTGGGGCATCCTGCCAAGTCATTATGCTATGTCTTATGAAAGACAAATCTTGTATGATCTCACTTATATGTGGAACCTGAATAATTAATTTTAAAAAAACCTAATTCATGGATACAGAGAACAGATTGGTGGTTGCTAGAGGCACAGGGTGGGGAGTTGGTGAAATGGGTACAGACTTCCAGTTATAAAATAAATCAATCCTGGGGATGTAATGTACAACATGGTGACTATACTATAATTGCATAGTATTTGCTGATGACACTGTAGTGCGTACTTGAAAGTTGCTGAGAGAGTAAATCTTAAAAGTTCTCATCACAAGGAAAAAAAGTTAGTAATGCTGTATGGTGATGGATGTTCTCTAGACTTAATGTGATGATCGTTTCACAATATGTACACACTGCATTGTTATGCTGTACACCTGAAACTAATATAATGCTGTCTTTGTCAGTTATCCTCAATTAAAAAAAAAAAAAAGAATTACCTGTTGGGCGTAGTTCTTGGGAGTAATATCCATGGTAGTTCTAGAGGCACTGGTGAAATGTACAGCTTTTACTGCTGATTCCTGTGAAGATTTATAGTGTTGGCATCCATTCCCGTCTGATTTTCTCTTGAGTCTGTTCACAGTTGATGACTCCCCATGAGGCCATGACCCTCTCAACTCATTCCACTACCTGGTATGAAGAAACTTCTTAGTGAATTAAACGAAATGACACAAAAAGGTTTTGCTAAAGGTGTCCTATATACATATGTATAATATTTTATTTTAAAATGGCATGGAGCATATACATTTCTTTAGCTTTTTCCAGGGAACATTGCACCTAAGTTTCAAAACACACAAAATAGATCCCCTTTACTAAACAGTTTTCATTTTTGGGTTACAAAAGTCAAGGTTTCACAATCACAAAGCATAAAGGTACATGGTTCCGAAAGCATTTTCAGGCAGATTCCTCTCATTCACTGTACGTAGGGTATTTTCTTGGAAACCCAGACCATGATACATTCCTTACAAATGATCTCCACTGTGGGCCTCCCTGGGTTTCCAAAAGAAACAAAGAAAGTGGAGGCAAAACAGGAGTAATAGAGTAACCTCAGGACACCCCAAACACAAAATACTATGGAAGAGTGGAAGAGTGGAGGACACAAGATTCTCCTTCAAGTACATCACAGTAGAAAACAATACTTTTTTTTTTTTTTTTGCGGTACGCGGGCCTCTCACTGCTGTGGCCTCTCCCATTGCGGAGCACAGGCTCCGGACGCGCAGGCCCAGCGGCCGTGGCTCACGGGCCCAGCCGCTCCGCGGCATGTGGGATCTTCCCGGACCGGGTCGCGAACCCGTGTCCCCTGCATCGGCAGGTGGACTCTCAACCACCGCGCCACCAGGGAAGCCCGAAAACAATACATTTAAAGCCTCATTTGGTCACTGTCTACCTGGTCGCTACACAAACAAAGCATCTAAGATGCAAAGGCAAAATTAAAGCTATTTACACAAATCACGTGGATTAGAAAGAGCAGCACTCCCTGGACTGACACTCAAACCACAAAGAGCCCCCACGGTACTTACAGAAGAGGCAGGTGAGGCTGCTCATGTAGTGTCCCTTGAAAAATCCCAGTGTATGCACATAAGTCACATCACCCACACAGAACCAAAGTACACTTGGGGGGCTTATGGTGTGCAGGCTGTGACATGTCTCTGCAACTGAAAATCTTCAAAAATCCAAGTTCCTAATGTAAAATTCTGTCCAGTGGCCAGATACTGTTTTACTATTTTCTTAGATCCGCTACCATTTAGGGTCAGCCTGGTGGGTTTTTGCATAGACAGTGACTCTCACTGCTTTCTCCATGTGTCCCAATAGCACGAACTTACCAAAAATAGAATCTCATTAAACTTTAACATGTTCAGTCTGAAAACAGTAGAGCTGCTGGGCTGCTTAAGGAAAGGTAAGATCCTCAGACTGTGGTGGAAAGAAAACCACTGACTACTCGTGGCCTTGTAAATAAAGTTGATTGGCAGATGAGGAAGGAGGTTAGACCAGAGTCGTAAAGATGTGAGAGATTTTTTTTTCCCAGTGTTTCCACACCAGTGCTCTTGGTGAACTGAAAACCCTGCCCGAATGGCCAAGATCTGAGGCCAACTCTGGATACTGGGACTCTCATCCTTGCCCACCAGTATCTACTGACAGCTGTGATTCTTTCCAAGAAGTAAATGAATACTTAGAAGAGTACAAAAAGAATGAGCACAGCTGACCTCATGCAGCCTCATGGAGGTAAATTGCTAGGGATTAAAAAATTAAATACCCCAAATTCCCCAAAACTGTAAACTGTGGAAAATAACAAATTCCCACTTGGGGAGCTCTGTCCTATTACACAGCTGAGTACTTGGCCTAGCCCGACTTTCACTTCTCTGTTCTCTCTGTAAGAACAGCCGTTAGGCAAAAGCACAACCACAGGAGAACACACTCGCCAGTTTTCTGGTTCTGGTACCGCTCCGATTTCAGGTTTTGAGAGAGCACAGGTTTGGCTGTGTTGCCTGACAAAATGCCACAGTGTGGATGGAGTGTGAGTTTGCTCTCTTTAAGGAAAAGAGTGTCACCAAATACTCTGAAGAGCAGGTGCCAGTCCAGCAAAGAGATTTAGCACTGAGAGAGGCTTTCATTAAAGGAAGTGGCCACACCCCTCCCCCCCCAGATAACCGTAAAGACTTGACTAGGAAATCGAAAGTTTTATTAAATAAGACTTCCTCTGAGGCTACTAGGGCAAGCAGACTTGACTGTAAGTCAGATACGCAAGATCACAGAACCACGTATAAATATGTTCTGCAGAATTTTGAGTGTGTTGCCTTTTGACCTTTCCAGGAATGCTCCAAGGGGGAAAAATAAGGCTAAAACTGAGTAAGCTCAATTCACAGAGCAGTATCGGTGCTGGGCGGACCTGCCGTGGGCATTAACAAATCATTTTTTTTCCACATTTGACTTATTCATCTCATTTGTGGTTTCCCTCCAATCCCCGCAAACTGGCAACATGGCTTCAGCTTGCTACTAAGACCTTTCCACCCATGGGGGCTTATGAGGAGAAATTCCTAGACACCTTTCTAACTAAATCCAGTAGGACTAAATACTCAAGACTTGAGGATAAATTGAATCAGGGGCTTCCAGAGTTTTTGCTGAGACACGCCTTGGCAGGAAGTGAACTGGGGAATTGAGTCCAGGTTGTCATGACATCTATATGATACGCACATGCGAACTCTGACTCTGCTGCCTTGAGTAACTCCAGAGAAGCTCAAGGTAGGGCCCGGACAGAAGCCCAGGACATAAAAGAAGTGAAAAGGCAGTGGGAACACGGGGAAGAGGTGAGTGCTTGTGAGGACAGCTTCCCAAAGAAGGCAGCTCAGAGTCCTCCATGTAAAACTTCCTCATTTCCGAATGCGTACGCGGTTTTGAGAGTCAGAGCAGCAACGGAAAGCGGACCGCACTGCTGTAGGGCGCCTGCCTGTTTCCCCAGAGCGTCCTGTTCTGCCACGGCAGCAAATGGTTTACCACAGACTTCTCCCCACAGAGGCGCTGGGGGCGGCTAGGATTTCCTGAAGGAGGAGGGAAGCCGTCAGATGACGATGGCTCCCGACGGGGGACCAGCGAGTCCGGTTCTTCCCAAACAACATCTTGGCAAACACTCGGTGGGCGAATTCCCGCCGTACTTCACCTGGCAGACCGGGCGTTGCCTCCACACTGTGGGATGAATACATTCCGAAGCAGGAAGGCTCCAGGACGTTCCTAAGAAAATATCTACATTCCAAGAATATAAACGCAGGCGATCCACCATCCCAGAGGAAAGGTTCCTCTCCTCCCCTCTGGGGAAGGGATTGAACGAACAGGAGAAGTGGAACTGGCTCTCCAGCCTTCTGGGGGAGTCACACCACTGACCTCTGTCTTTAATGGGTGGGAAGCATGTCTTATTACAACAAGTCGTCAAGATGGTGACGCTACCACAGGAGGTCTGCGGGGAGAAGGCTCGGTGACTGGACACTGCCCTCTAAGGCCCCCCCCCCATGCCCAGAAGCGGTCTGCCCCAAAGTGATTTCTAAACATCTATTTTGCGAGTCCTCCCGGCCGAGAAGCGCCAGGTAGATCCGACCCGTCCTCTGCTGCTGCTCTGGTGAGGAACACCCAGAGGCGGGGTGACAGTGGGAACAGGGGCCTCGGTCCTCGGGCGGCTGGGACATGATCCGTGGAGAAGGAACGGAGTGCCCAGCCTGATTCAAATTCACTTTTATCAAATGGCCACTCTGAGCGGGCCTTGCCCAGATGTGATGGGGAGGCGGAGACAGCCGCTTCCTGACAGAACTCTGCTCCTTAACATGTTATTTGGAGGGGCCTTGGGGACAGTCCCAGTCCATGGAACCTGGGTCCAGACGGAGGAGTGGTCCTCGGATGGGGTGTGGTGAACTGACTTGATACAAGGAGCCTCTTAAACTGCTCGCTTCAGCCCTGCGTTGTGTCTGTCCCTGTGGCACAGCGGGTGGGCGAGGGCCAACCGTTCCAGAAACGAAATCCAGACTCTCCCAGAGAGGCCTCAACCACACCAGGGGGGCCCTTGAAGATGACAGAGGAACACCCATATTTCCACGAAAACACACTGATTTGGTGAGAAAATGCAACTCAGGGACAAACTGTTACACAACAAAGACAACTCCATCAGCCAGGGCACCGCTCCAGATGGCGGCCTGGGTGGCGTGGGCTACGGGATATGGGGACGGTCTGGGCTGGACTCGGACACACAGATTCCTCGACAGGGGCCTGGAAAGTCCCAGGCCTGTTCTATGGAAGGAGAACAATTAAGATTCAAGGAATGTCAAAAAAGAAAAAAAATCCCTGCCGCACCCCACCGGCACCAAAAAACAAAAAAAGAGAGAGAGACACACACACACACACACACAGATAGTGTTCCCTGGAATAAATCTCAGGCTTACTAGAAGATGGGCGCTTCCATCTTCTGAGGCATGATCCCCATCTCTCCAATGCAGCACTTTTAACCCGTAGGGAAGTTGGCAGCTTGGCAGGCTGAAGAGTCTTCTGCCAGTGACACCCGAAAAGGGCTGCCCCAGCTCTCTGGATAAAATAAATATGATGGATGTGCCCCCACATGGGCAATGGCCACCTAGGAGGCCTATGAAAGGAACCGACAGAAACACAACACTCAGTAGCAGCCTTTATGTTTTGCTCTTGTTGAGTATCCAGACCTGTTACTAAAGAGGAAACTGCAACCCGAGGGTCCTCTTGAAGCTCAGCCAGAGGCCTTTCCCACCTGGGCAGGGAAGAGGTGTCATCATCTGGAACTCTGCTGGGGCACTTCCCAGCCCCGCCCTGCCCAGCGGCATCCCAACTTTCTTCCCTTCTGTCCTTCTAAAACCCTGGGCTGTTTTCAGGACAGTTTGTTTCCATGTATTAAAGGAATGACATATACAGAGATGTCGTCTCCTGAGCCCAGTCGGTCATTGGATATCCGCCATCCTCTGTCCTTCAGGACGCCACGGGCACGCATCACCAGGTCCTGAGCCGCCAGTGTGTACCTGTACAGGGAGAAGCAGGAATGAGACTGTCAGTGTGGCCTCAGGCAGAATCGGGGGTCAGGTGAGGCTGGGAAGGAGGCATCACTACAACTGTATGAACAGTTTTCAAACACCCTTAAAGTCACAAAAACCTAGGCCATCTTTTTCCCAAATGTGTGATGCCTAATGTGAGACTACTAGTTAGGTGGTAGATGGACAAGAGTCTACATACAATAAATAACCTCCTAAATTGTTCTGCTTTTCAGTCCTCTTTTGAGAATTTTGCTGTCAACCAGAGAGTCCCAGTTTAGTGCTGGTGTATCTTTAACACATATCTGCTCAGGCTCAGAGCTTTCTACAGCAAACAGTGTGTAGCTAAAGAAGTACATGGGGAAAAAATAAGAACTTTTGTTTCCAATGTTTATATTTAGAGCCACGTTGCTTTTAGGACAAAGGATGGTCATTTTCCACTTATGGTAGGGTTAAATCTCCTTTCTAAATAAATTGTTTTTAAAAAGTGAGTCGATTTAAAGAAAAATGTTAATGATAGCGCAGGTAGCAAAGGAGCATAGGAAAAATGCGAAGGTTTTACTGGTACATGACTGGGAAACCTCAGTGTGGTCAAGCCGTACCATCCATCCTCATCAGTGCCACACTCTTCTCTTCACCACTGTAAGTACAGTGAGGGATCCCCAAGAATTTGAAAATCAGATTGCTCACTGAGACTGAGAGCATAAACTCAAAGAAGAATAATGACTATGCCATAAATGGATGGAAAGCATTAAAATGTAGAAAAAGACTAATATGGGAGGTGATTTGGGTGTATGTAGCCTAGGTTACCCTTGAGGCCTAAAACCAAGAGACAAAAACATTGGCAGATGTCTGTCCCAATACAGATTGAGGCAGAGAGAGTCTTATCCAACAGATTTCAAAGAAATTTAGTTCCACTGGTAGGACCGTATTTAGTGAAGATGGATGACTCTTAGCTTCTGCCATAGAATATACAGTTTCCCTTGATTTTGACTTCATGTTCACCATATAACCTTCTAATTATGATCTGCCTCCCTGTGTGGCCTGCCGACAGACAGTGAGCTAGTCATTTGTACTTTAAGAACATCAGTCCTATTTCTCCATATAAACGTCAACTGGCATTCCTTCAGTTTGCAGATCAATCGTGAAAGCTTGGTTAAGGTGAGCCCAGCTCTGATAATGAATCTGTCCTTCGTGTGTTGATTAAACCAGTTTCTGAACCTGAGAAGCTAAAAGCCAGCCTCTGGTAAATCACCAAGATAATAAATGTCACCCTGTAAGGAAGGCCTCTTGGAAGCCAGCCTGTGGACCTTAAACAACAGACCACCCTGATGTTACTGTGGCCTTTCCCTGCTTGGAATGTCACTCGGCCTTGCCTTCAGAACTGTGAGTTATGGAATTCAGAACACCAGAAGCCTCTTGCATTTCTTCTGTTAAAACCCCTTATGGATTAAGGGACTCTCCTGTTAAAAGAGACCTGCACCTAGCCCCATTCTTACATTACTTAAGAACAAGGTCTGTAGCAAATAATCTCAGGATTGTTAAGATTCCAGGCTGTAGAGTCTGAGACTCAAGTCTACTCAGACAGCCCAGGCAGAGAGAAGTGTAGCACACACTAAAGGTGGCAGAGAGAGGCTATTTTAGTTAATACAATATAAGTGACTTTCCTCCTAGAGGATGGGTGGTAGGTGAGTAGGAGAGACACCTTCTTTTTCTCTCCTTATTGAGAGAATTATCAGTTTTGAGGCAGAAGTATCTCAAGTTACACTTGAGGGAAGATGCCACCAGTTAGCCCTTCTGAGGGTTCTCTTCCTGCTGAGATCACGAAATAAACAGAAAGGACTCCAAAGAGGCCTTTGGCTAAAGAGCCCAATACATGCCCCCTTATCCACATACTGCCGCTCATATACTCTATTCAGAAGAGCTCTCAGATGCTCACCCCAGGTTACTCTTGGGTTTATACTGAATCGTATGTCTGAGATAAAACCTCACAGGGAAAGGCTACCATCAATATCAGTTGATGTTTATTACCCTAGTGATTGACCAGGGTCTAGACCTTAGCCCTTCAAGTTCAGAAAGCTGGCTGAGGCAATATACTAGTTTGTAGATTTCAGCTGTCAGGGCTGAACACACCTTAACTCAGCTCATGAGCAAACTACACACAGAAGATTATGGCAAGTAGTGAGAAAAGATGGCTGGCAGCAAAAGGAAGTTACTTAAAGATGTTAAAAAAAACAGATGAAGGAAGTCAGGACCGGTCTCTGTGGTAAATCACGGGTCCCGCAGTCATGGGGCAACGGCTGAGATCAGCACAAGGTTAAATGAAAGGCTTAATGTCCAAAATATACAGACAGCTCATACATCTCAATATCAAAAGAACACAAAAAACCCAATCAAAAAATGGGCAGAAGACCTAAACAGACATTTCTCCAAAGAAGACATGCAGATGGCCAAGAGGCACAGGAAAAGAGGCTCAGCATCATTAATTATTAGAGAAATGCAAATAAAAACTACAATGAGGTATCACCTCACTCTGGCCAAAATGGCCTTCATCAAAAAGTCTACAAACAGGACTTCCCTGGTAGTGCAGTGGTTAAGAATCCACCTGCCAATGCAGGGGACATGGGTCCGATCCCTAGTCCAGGAAGATCCCACA
The DNA here is from genome assembly GCF_002837175.3 of Physeter macrocephalus. Taxonomy (NCBI): domain Eukaryota; kingdom Metazoa; phylum Chordata; class Mammalia; order Artiodactyla; family Physeteridae; genus Physeter; species Physeter macrocephalus. The sequence continues at coordinate 80,445,038 of NC_041219.1, read as the reverse complement.
TGCCGCGGAGCAAAGAAGCCTGTGCACCACAACTACTAAGCCTGCGCTCTAGAGCCCGCGAGCCACAACTACTGAGCCTGCACTCTAGAGCCCATGAACCACAACTACTGAAGCCGGTGCATCTAGGGCCCGTGCTCCGCAACGAGAGAAGCACGCGCACCACAACGAAGAGTAGCCCCCGCTCACTGCAACTAGAGAAAGCCTGCACGCAGCAGTGAAGATCCAATGCTGCCAAAAATAAATTAATTAAATAAATTAATTTTTAAAAAAAGTCTACAAACAATAAATAAATGCTGGAGAGAGTGTGGAGAAAGGGAACCCCCCTACACTGTTGGTGGGAAAGCCCATGAACCACAACTACTGAAGCCGGTGCATCTAGGGCCCGTGCTCCGCAACGAGAGAAGCACGCGCACCACAACGAAGAGTAGCCCCCGCTCACTGCAACTAGAGAAAGCCTGCACGCAGCAGTGAAGATCCAATGCTGCCAAAAATAAATTAATTAAATAAATTAATTTTTTAAAAAAGTCTACAAACAATAAATGCTGGAGAGAGTGTGGAGAAAGGGAACCCCCCTACACTGTTGGTGGGAATGCAAATTGGTATAGCCACTACGGAGAACAGTATGGAGGTTCCTTAAAAAAACTGAAAACAGGGCTTCCCTGGTGGCTCAGTGGTTGAGAATCTGCCTGCTGATGCAGGGGACACGGGTTCGTGCCCCGGGCAATCCCACTCCTGGGCATATGTCCAGAAAAGATGAAAACTCTAGTTTGAAAAGATACATGCACCCCAGTGTTCACAGCAGCACTATTTACAATAGCCAAGACATGGAAACAACCCAAGTGCCCATTAACAGATGAATGGATAAAGAAGATGTGGGGTGTGTGTGTGTGTTTGTGTGTGTGTATACACACACACAATAGACTATTACTCAGCCATAAAAAAGAATGAAATATTGCCATTTGCAGCAACATGGATGAACCTAGGGAATATCATACTAAATAAAGTCAGACAGAGAAAGAAAAATATTATATCACTTATATGTGGAATCTAAAAAAATAATACAAATGAATCTATTTACAAAACAGAAACAGACTCACAGACATAGAAAACAAACTTATGGTTACCAAAAGGGAAAGGGGGGAGGGGATAAATTAGGAGTCTGGGATTAACAGATACATACTACTATATATAAAATAGATAAACAACAAGGATTTACTGTGTAGCACAGGGAACTATATTCAATATGTTGTAATAACCTATAATGGAAAAGATTCTGAAAAAAATACATTTAAAACTGAATCGCTTTGCTGTACACCTGAAACTAACACAATATTATAAATCAAGTATACTTCAATTAAAGAAAGTTAAAATCAAAACAGTGCCTACCTCATTTTATTTAAGTCACATGAGAGCATCATCCATAGTTAAACGCAAGAGACCATCCTGATATTGCTATTGCTGGAGACTTTGGGTATTGAAAAAATGGTCAAAATTAGCTTTGGTATTTTAAAAAGCGGCATTAGGTCACCTAGCAAAGATGGTTACCCAGGAAACACAAGGGCTCTAGAAAAGTAAGGTTTTATTCTCAAAACTGGTAACTGCCTATGCCAAGATAACTTCCCTTGAGCCTGCATTTCTCTCTGTCATCCACGCTGTCTTCCCTTAGGTGAACTCTTGAGAGAGAGAAGACCCCTTTTTGCTTCCTCAATTTCTTACTTCCCTTTTTTCTTCCTTCATTTCTTACCAGTAGGCCCAATGCCCTGCTAATCCGGCCTCCTACACTTCTCCGTGCTCATTCCACTTGACCTTGCTCCAGCACAGATACTGTACTTCTGGCCTCTTCTTTATTCTTGACATCTCCTGTCTTTTCTTCTGAGTTCTCCTTTTTGTTTGCAGAGGGGGGAGGTGCTGAGGTTGGCTTCCCCGCCGCTCCACTGTGCACTCCACGTTCTCCTGTGTCTGGGCTTCCATGACACATGGCACAGCTCTTCTTACCTTCCTTGGTAGGCCCCAGTTAGGACTCAGGAAGAGTCAATAAATGTTAACTTACTTTCACTGCCAAGGTGGGACTTTCTCATCTATCATCCTTAGCTAATGCTGTCCCCAGTCTCTTAAGTAGGAAATCGTAGTCGTTTCCAGTGCTACCTTCTCAACCTGATGTTCGCCAATGATAAATTCCACAAGGCACTGTAGGACTTCCCAACTTTGTATTATGTAAAGTGTGTTTCATTATTGGTAGATGGCTAATTAAAATTAAATCTCACCTTTATAGTTACTAAGATGCAAGCTAAACCTGTTGTAAAAACCGCTATTTTGAATTTATTTTTGCCATCATTCACACATACATATACATACATACATAAAATTTATTTAGTATTTTCTATTTTTCTTTCCTTTCTTCTTGATTTCTGTCAGGTTGATTGCTTTCTTGAATACCTTTTTCCTCTCTCTACTAGTTGAAAAGTGATTATTCGTGTTGTTTTAGCAGCTATGCTTAGGTTTTTAATATATGTCAATCAATATTTGTGTCCTTCTCCAGAAAATAAAGATATTAGAATGCCTTCTTTCATCTGTCATGTTATTGCCTAATATTTTAATTTTGCCTTGTTTTTAAACTCCTATTAAGTCATTATTATAATGTATATAAACCAACATGCTAATTTCTTTGCTTTTCGAAGTCCATTCCTTTCTTTTGGACTTGATTTCCTTCTGCTGAAGTACATTTTTAGTAATGCTTTTCACAATGGTCTGTGAGGGATAAACTCACCAAGTTTTGGGGCCACAAAAATCTTTATTTTTGCCTTTAATCTTGGATCATAGCTTTATCGGGTATAGAATTCTAGACTGACTTATTTTCCCTTTGGACATAATATTTCATCTTTTCTGACCTCTCTTGTTGAGAAGTCTGTCTTGTTTCATTTTTTAAAATAAATTTATTTATTTGATTTATTTATTATTTTTGGCTGCTTTGGGTCTGTTGCTGTGCATGGGCCTTCTCTAGTTGCAGCGAGCGGGGTCTACTCTTCGTTGCGGTGCGCGGGCTTCTCATTGCAGTGGCTTCTCTTGCTACGGAGCACGGGCTCTAGGCACGCGGGCTGCTGTAGTTGTGGCGTGCAGGCTTCAGTAGTTGTGGCTCACAGGCTCTAGAGCGCAGGCTCAGCAGTTGGCGGCGCCCAGGCTTAGTTGCTCCGCGGCATGTGGGATCTTCCCAGACCAGGGCTCAAACCCGTGTCCCCTGCATTGGCAGGTGGATTCTTAACCACTGCACCACCAGGGAAGCCCTTGTTTCATTTTTTTATAAGTAAATGTCTTTTCTCATTGGTAGCTTATTAAATTGTTATTGTTGATATTTTGTTGTTGATGGTATGAAGTTCCACTGAGACATAATAATGAGGATTTCTTTTTGTTTATCATGGTTGGAAATTAGTTTTACTCCTTCAAACTGAGAAGATATTTCTGATTCTGGAAAATTTTCAACCATGAACTTTTTGAATGCTGACTCCCCTCTATTTTTTATGTTTCCTCCATAATTTTATATTTTCTCCTGTTACATCCTTCTCATTTTACCTTCCAGATTTCAACCTCTTTCCTGTTTTTTAAAAATCTCCTGGTAATATCTTTCAGTTCACTAATTCATACTTAGCAGTTTGCTGTTCTCTCCATTCAGTGAGTTACTTTATTTCAATGACATATTTTTCACCATTGCAAATTTCTATTTTTTTCTTTTCCAAATCCATCTCTTCTTACCTTATGGTTCTATTTGTACATGTTTAAAGTTTCTTTCATCCTGTTCTGTTAGGTTTTCTTTGGGGGGACAGAGGGAAGGCTCTGTTGTATCTAGTTATCCTTTCTCATGGTGGGTTTGAAGGTAAGGTAGAAGCCTCTCTTCAGTAGGGTTGTTTACTGTGTGCCTTGGTTTTAGGTGCGATTCTTGGCTTAGGATCCCCACGCCCTACGTGTGGTGTGAGGTTTAGCCTCACACTTTCCTGTGTGGTGGGCCTACCCACCCCCTCCTCACAGAACCTCAGTTTCATCAGGTTCTTGCCATCATCCATGTGCTGCAGGAAGAATGCCCCAACCCGAGAGGGAAGCTTAGGGAGAATGCCTTGGACCATTTCTTCCAACACTGTGGCCAGGAGCGCAGATTCCTCCACCTGACTTCTCCTTGCGAGGCTTCCCTAGCGAATGCAAATGCGACATCCCCCCCCGCCCCCCCCCGCCGTAAAAGAGCAGTCTGCACGGACGACTGAAGGGCACTGATTAGATGCTGCTCGCAGTAACTGAACAGTGCAGCTGAACTCTAGGACTGGTTTCCTGATGTTTCCTCCGTGCTACAGGAGACACAGTACTGAAATGAAGTCACAAATGGTGTTTAGGTAAAAATGAGGCCACTTGTGGGGATGTTTCCTCATAAGCTGATCAACTCAACACAACCCCAGGCACCTAGTTCTTAGGAGAAGGTTTTTTTGCCCCAGCTCCAATCTCAGCCAGGCTGATGGACACTTTAGAACTCATGAGCATCCTTAATCAAGCGCCATCTTGCCCCAGGCAGGAAACCACCTTTAAGGTTGCTTTCTATCAAGACTGGTGCCTGAGGAAAAGAAGAAACATTTCCTCTGGAGGGAAAGGACTGCTTCTCCTCTCCCCCATTTCGTTCTCCTGCAATTTCTACCTGACAAGGGCTGTCTGGTTTGGTAACAGTGAAAAAGACTGCTTCATGCGGCAGTAAGACAGGAGGGTTCTTCTGAGTTTGGTGCTGAGGCTGAACACAAAGGCACACGTGCCAGTGACTTAAGGGTGCAGGGAGCGGCGGGAGAGAATTTGAGTCAAAACATGCAATACAAATACAGAATATACAGGAGAGCAGCAGAGAAGAATATGGTACAGCTGATGACAGCAAAAGGCTCGTGGATTCCGTTACACCCCGGCCGGGATGACGAGGGGCCAAGAAGCCCCGGGATTCTGGAAGCTGGATGTGGGGCGGCCTGAGGGCCTCACGCGGAGGGCCTGGTCAGACCGCATCCGGGAAGTAGTACGGGAGTAGCGGGGGTACTCACCCCTCCTAACGAAGAGTCTCCCAGGGAGACCAGTTTTGTACTTTGAGAGCATTTTTCTTCTCTGGCTGAAGCTTTCCACATTGATGGGCCGAGCTCTGCTGAAAGGGGCGGCGGCCGGGAGGGGTCTGACTTGGCAGGCGCACAGGGCCTGGCGCAGAGGCTTCCTCGGGCCGAGCAGGAGGGACAGTAGGGGAGAGAAGAAAAGCAGAAAAGGAAGAGGGGCTGAAGGACCCTGGGAAGGCCAGAGGCTCTTTTCACAACCACTGACGCTAAAGTCAGGGTGGAAGGAGGCCAGAGGGCAAATCCTCCATCGTCTCTGTCGTCCTTGCCACCTCTGGGCACTTCTTAGCTCTTTCACCTCTTCAGTGGGGTGTACGAAGGGCCCCGGATGAGGGCTGGGCTGCCATGGGTCCCAGCCTGGCTGCACCACCGCCCACACCGGGGCCTCTGGGGAAACTCCTTAGCCTCTCGGATCTGGAATAACGCTAGTGCATGCCTCAAAGGTCCTGCCGGGGTAAAGAGAACCTTCCTAAAGCATTTCCCTCATTAGACATAAAAGGCCTCTCTCCCCCACCAAGAGTTTTGCCCGCAGTCATTCACCTTTTGTAGAGTCTCTTCCCACAAGACCACATCTGAATCAGCAGATTGGAGTGTCAAAAATAAGTCCGTTTCAGGCCTCAGGCTGTAACCTGGCCTTAAAGCCAACAGTTCTAGTTGGGCAGGAACTTCTATTTGCCATTTGGGTGGTACAGACAGGGTCTTACAAGAGGGAGGGTAGGTGGCAGGAACTGGGGAATTAATGGGTTCCGAATATTTGCATATAAAAGGCAGCTTCCATCTGCTGAGGCCCCGCAGTAATAGAGTATGATGGGAACAGGAGAAGGAATCCTCTTTGCATTCTGAGCAGGCCTCTGAGATTGAAGAGGCAGAAAAGCTCTCCCAAGCTTGGGAACACTGGCAGGGCTCTGTGGTAACGGGGTAGGTGGGGTGAGGGCAAGCGACGTGGAGGGGGCCCTTTGTTGCACTCAGAACCAGGCAACTCGTCCTGGGAGGAGGCCCACCTCAGGCTCACTGCTGGGAGCTGAGCCACATGTGTCCCTCGTCTGGCTCTGAAGCCACTGAAGGTGCTCACACCAGCTTCTGTCCCGCCTGGAGCGCGGGGACCTCACTCAGGCGGAGGACCCTGAGACACGGGAACAGCAACAGCCACTGCCCACGACACCGTCCCTGTGTCCCCTGGGGGTGTGTCAGCAGGTGCAAGGCCACGGACTAGGGAGAGCTTACCACCCCCATGGGAGATGGCGAGAACACCCACCAGGCCTCTGTTCACCTCTCTGCCCCGGCACCAGCTTCCTGGTTTCTCAAGGTGGTGTGAGTTTATTTTAGTTCAAACCCCAAACAGCAACATTTCGATAGGAGGGGGCATAGCAGACTATTTTCTTCTGCATCGTCCCTGGGAAGCCCTTTAAAATGCCCTGATGGGGGCTCCCCTGGTGGCACAGTGGTTAAGAATCTGCCTGCCGATGCAGGGGATACGGGTTCGAGCCCTGGTCCAGGAAGATCCCACATGCCGAGGAGCAGCTAAGCCTGTGCACCACAACTACTGAGCCTGTGCTCTAGAGCCCACATGCCACAACTACTGAGCCCGTGTGCCACAACGACTGAAGCCCGCACGCCTAGAGCCCACGAGCCACAACTACGGAGCCCGTGTGCCACAACGACCGAAGCCCGCACGCCTAGAGCCCGTGCTCCACAACGAGAAGCCACCGCAACGAGAAGCCACGCACAGCAATGAAGAGTAGCCCCTCTCGCCACAACTAGAAAAAGCCCGCGTGCAGCAATGAAGGCCCAACACAGCCATAAATAAATAAATAAATAAATTTAATTAAATTTAATAAAAAAAATGTCCTTTTGTCCCCCACTTGCCGTAACTAGAGAAAAGCCCGCGTGCAGCAATGAAGGCCCAACACAGCCATAAATAAATAAATAAATAAATAAATTAATTAATTAAATTAATAAAATGCCCTTATGTTCCAACTAAGCGGCCACACAGCTCTGCTCCAATGGCCATATCAACAGCAGTGAGGAAGGAAAGGTGGGCCTGGCAGTGGGCAGTTCAGAGGCTGTCAACGGCAGTATGGTGGGCTGACATCCACATTCCCACAGATCTGAATATGCTCAACACTGCAAAAGAAACAAAAATGCAGACTTTGGGCTCCCCTGGTGGCGCAGTGGTTGAGAGTCCGCCTGCCGATGCAGGGGACGCGGGTTCGTGCCCCGGTCCGGGAAGATCCCACATGTCGCAGAGCGGCTGGGCCCGTGAGCCATGGCCGCTGGGCCTGAAAAAAAAAGGCAGACTTTATCTAGTCTTCCACACGAGATAAAACACTCACCAATTTGTTCTTAAAACCTGTAACTGATGTGAGGTTGGGGCTGGCGATGGGAGGACCCCTTCCTTTTTACATTTGAGGCATAGTTTTTCAAAACCATATGGTAGTGGGAGAAGTTAGTTCAGGCTGCTCACAGAAAGATTTCCTAAAAAGAACCTGTCTTTTGCCAAAATGGTTCATATCATCAAGGTAATACAAACTAGCATTTAATACCTGCATTAATATCCTGCTGTCAGTTTTGGTGGGTGTTTTACCGTTAACTTTCTACTGATTAATCTCTTCCTCATCAATGAGGCACACAGTTATCAGAGCCAAGGACACAGCATGGATATGAAGAACATTTGAAGCATGACCATCAAGAAGGCTTCTCTTATTAGGGCGATGCTGTCTGGAGTTTACAGTATGTTGGTACTTACAGATTTAATACCCCTTCATAAGCCCCCAGAGTGACATGGCAGGGGCACTGAGGGTCATTTGGTCCAAGTTACCAAGATGAGGTTTCCACAGACAGGTTTTGGGAAATGAAGGACTGGGCAAAAAAATCCTTGCCGAGTCTTGCCTGGGCATTTGGAATGTAAATCCATGACACGTTTTCATGTGTTCTTTGGCCCGAGGTCCACTCAGCTTTGCCCACAGCTATCTCCGTTAGTAATATTAACAATTTATTCCTTTCTAACATATTACTAAGCATCTTCTTTGCATGTGTACATACTTGCCTCCATTTTGAATATTCTTTCTGGGAGACCTGCCACGAAACCTCCAGCCTTACAGAGGAGATAATCAGTCCGAGATATTTTGCCTCAGAAAACCCCTTCCACGCCTTTCTCTGAGCACCCTTTCCAAATTTTGCAGGATGTTCAGGCCTCCCAAGAGAATCTTACTGGATTTAGTAAAGAGAATGACAGGTTGTGTAGCCCAACCCCCGTGAATTCCAACCACGCCACCTGAAAATGTGAACTTGGTATATTTCCTATCAACGGTTCATTTCATGACCCCACAAAGGATGCACGGAGCTGCCAGCTCTGTGACACTTCAGGGCATAATCCAGTAAAAAGAAAAGAAAGAAAAAGAGCAACTGCACTCATGTTCTGGCCTGTCCACAAGGCCTCCTTTTAATTTTCTGGTTCCTTTCTCGAGACAGTTCAAAACAGCAAAAGGACTTAATAAGATTCCCTGGGGTCAGGAAGGTCATATAGCTCATTTTTACCCCACCTCTGTCAGAGAGGATGGTGTGAGGGTCAGAACTTTGCAAACATATCTCTCTCTTAATCACCTCTCCCCTCACAATGCATCCTGGAGGGGGAGATGGTATTTTAAATTTTTTATTGGGAAGGATGTCATCAGAGGAAGACAGTGCTGGCAATTTGTCAAGAATGGCTGCCACAAAGAGGAGAAGAAAAAGAAAAAACCTACACACAACATGAACAAAAGCCAAATAATCAAATGGCAAAACCTTAAAGTCCTTCCTGTCACAGGACTAATGCCCTGCCTCCTTCTGTCCTGAATTTCTAGACAAAACTGGGCAAACACAAAGCAAAACTCAAAGTAAGTAAAACAGGCCCATTCAAAACGTCAAATGAAGAAACATTTTGTGGTTCTGGTTGCTTTGTTGCCCTTCCTATCTCTCGGGAGGCCCACCTTGTAGAATGCATCTTCCCTTTCTCATTTTCCATCAAACGATCGGCCAGCCTGGTCAGACCCCTCAGGTCTGGACCCAGAAACCCTCTGTTCCCACCACTCACATGACTAAATAGGCAAACCTGTGGTCCTGGGCTACATCTGGGGAGAAATGTATCCTTCTGGCTGAGTAAGAACTCATAGAGCCACAGGAAGGGTATGATAGCGGGTCTTTCTTCATCACAGAAATTATGACAGGCTACAAGTTATTAGGACGACTTCCACTCCTATTTCTACTTTGCATGACAAGGTCAGAACAGCTACCGGTTGGGAGGGCACTGTCAGGAAACCCACTGCCGAGGCTTTTGGGACTGAGCTCTCCATGGGCCTCCCAAGGAGACACACTAAGCCTGGGTGTGAGTGTGGTACCGTCCTTCCACATCACAAAGATACATGCAAATATGGCACACACATGAAAGACAACATCATTTTACATAATGCCTAAGTCCTGAGTTTGAAATAAATTAAGTTTATCTGATTTCCCAATATGGCTTAAGGAGCACAGAGGGGTAGAGAAACAATCCATACCTCATATTTTCACCATCAGATTGTCCAGAATGTTTTCTGATAGTGGATCAGAATGAATGAATTACACAAATTCCATATCATCATCACAGACTCTCTTCCCTCCAGCTGATCTTCACATTCATTCATTTTGTCAGTGCTTGAGGTCTGACACGACCTGCCCCATTCACCACCTCTCAAACCTCATCTGTGGACACTACCCCACCCTAAGCCCAGGCAGCCATACTGACTGTTGGGTTCCTTGAAAGCACCATGCTGTCTCCCCGATGTTACCCCACCTTGCATGGACTGGCACACACTCATTTACCCCTCACGTTTAAGTTTAGACATCCCTTCTACTGGGAAGCTTTCTTGCCTATCCCTTGTGCTATCTTTTTAATCATTCACATTCTAACTTCCTTATGCTTTTGTAACCTCTAGACTTTAAACTCCAAGAGGGCAGGGACCTGGTCTGTTTTCTTCCCCAGTGGCCATGGCTCATAAAATAGGTCCTTAATATTTCCCAGATGAATGAATCTGAATGGGAATTACTTGGCAAAGAAGATACCTTCCCCCCATAAGGTCTCACTGTTTTAAGATGTCAAAAACCAACCAGAATTTTTCTGATCTCCAGCCAGATATTTCATCTTTTAGCAATGAAACTGTGCCCATTTTATAACTTTTCCTTTCACTCATTCATCTATCTGACACAGGATTCTTTCTTAGGCTTTGGTTTGCCATCTTCCCTGAAAGGCAAATTCAAAACCTTTCTCTTTCCTGCCCTTTTGTTCCATGGAGATCCCTGTAAGCCCTGTAGGTAATAATAGACCTCATGAACCTAGGAAACTATTCTGACCTGGCATACCCCTGCCCAGTGACAGCACTGCCCACAGGTTACCACTCCCTGGAGGGCAGATTTGTTGCCATGGAGAGACGGGGGCTGGTAACGAAAACCAAGCCAGCTTGGAGAGATTTTAAAAAGTGTTGGGTGCCTTTTCACTCATACCTGTCAGATGGCTTCGCAAAGCTTTATGAAAATAATTACAGTAGAGAAAATCAACAGGAGAATGTTGCTAACAAGTAGAATATAAAACGCAGATTAAAACTAAAAGCTCAACAGGAAAAAAAATGTATTCAAATTCAAATAAAAGAATCTTATTTGCAGTACCATCGATTCCTTTGTGCCTGAGAAAAATTATACAAACAATTCTAGAAAGAGAAAGAATGTCTAGCTTTAATTTTTTCCTGAAGGAATTTTTTGTTGTTGTTGTGAAATACATGAAACATATAAGTATAGCAACAAACATAGAATAACAACAACAAATACCCAGTAGTGCTTACTATATATACCAGGCACTTCACTTTATATATAAGGATGAGGTCAGGACTACTTACTGGAACCCCCATTTCACAGATGAGGAATCTGAGGCATGGAGAGGTTAAGAAACCTCCCAAAGGTCACAAAGGTCACAAAGTCTAGAAGGGGCAGAACCAGGATTTAACCTCAGGCAGTCTGGCTAGATCCACACTGTTAACCACTAGACTACACTGCCTCTCATAGCTAACATACAAACAAATGTATGAAAAAGATACACAGTTATAAATAACATGAACAATCATATATCTACCATGTAGCTAAAGGAACAGAACATTACCAGTAAATATCGTAGACGCTCACTATGGGCCTCTCCACAAGCACACATTCCCCTCTGCCACCTCTCTTCCCAAGTTAACCATTATCCAAATTTTGGGTTAATTCTCTTGCTTTTTGTTATAATTTTAATATCTGTATCCCTAAGCGATATATTGTTAGCTTCCTACTTTATGTAAATAGAATCATAATATGTGTATTCTTCTATGACTGGCTTATTAAACTCAACATTATGTCTTTGAGATTCTTCCCTGTTAAAGATCACAGCTTTGGTTCATTCTCATCTGAGGACTGAATTATTCTATTCTTTGTTTATCCCTCCTATGGTTGGACATGCAGGTTGCTTCCAATTCTTATAAAAAAAACAACTGTGTGGATATCTTTTTGTATAAATTGAATTACACCAGCACCAGAATAAAAAAAACACCTGGGTTGTTTGTTACAACACAGATCCCTGGGTCCTACTGCTGGAGTTTTATTTGGTAGATCTGGGGTTGAGCCTGAAGATTTGTACTTCTAGCAAGTTCTCAGACGATGCTGATGCCATATGACCCAAAGACCACACTTTCAGAACCACTGCTCCAGGGTACAGACCTAAGAGTGAAGCTTCTGGGTTATAAGATATGCATATGCCAAGCCGTCTTCCGAGTCTTTCTACAAATTCACAAATCCATCTGCAGTTGTTCTACATGTTTTTAATTATTTCTACTCCTCTGACTGTTGAAGTTTTTTTCATATATTTATTGGCCATTAATTTTCTTCTGTGTGATACCTGTTTGGTACTTGCTCATTTTTCTGTTGGGTTATTTGTGTTGTCTTTATTGGTCTGTGACAGTTCATTATATTTTATGGGTATGAATCCCTTTTTGTTTATACAAATTGCAAAGATCTTCTCCCAGTTCACACGTTACCATTTTATTCTCTTTATGTTGTCTTTTGAAGAACCAAAGTTGATAAACGTAGTCAAGGTTTTCAATCTTTTCTTGTTTGTGCTTTCTGTATCTTGTTTAAGAAATCCTTCTCTACTATAAGATAATAAAAATAGTCTCCTATGCTATTTCCTAAAAGTTGTATTTACTTTTCCTTCCACAGATAAGTCTTAACTTGCCTGGACTTGATTTTAGTGTATGGTGTGAGGGAAGGATCCATTTTTAATTTTTCTGCACCATCTTAATTGTTCTGATTTTGTACTAATATCTAGAAGGGTAAGACCCATACAGAAATGTCACAAACATTCTTGGCATTTTGCTCTTCCCTATGTATCTCATAATCAGCTTACGAACTTCCGTGAATACTTCACTGGAATTTTGGTTATAATTCTACTCACTCTAAAGATCAATTTATGAAAAATTAATATTTTAACAATGTTCCTATTAAAGAATATGTATAGGTTCATTACTGCCACATCTCTTATTACTGTTTTTTATTGCTAATATTAATTATTTGCTGGACCCCCTTGTTTTTGATTAGTCTTAAGGGAAATTTATCTACTTTAGTTAGTTTTCTTTTTAATTTGCTTTTTTTTGAGAAATTATTTTTTGTGGTAAAATACACATAACATAAAAATTAACATTTTCACCATTTTAAAGTGTACAGTTCTGTGGCATTAAGTACATTCACACTGTTGTATAACTACTACCACCATTTATCTCCAGAACTTTCTCCTCTTCCCAAACTGAAATGCTATAACCATTAAACACCAACTCCCTATCCCCCCGGCCCGGCTCCTGGCAACCACCATTCTACTTTCTGTCCCTATGATTTTGACGACTCTAGGGACGTCATGTAAGTGGAATCCTACAATGTTTGTCCTCCTCTGACTGGCTTATTTCACTGAGCATAATGTCTTCAAGGTCCATCCATTTTGTAGCATGTGTGAGAATTTCATTCCTTTTTAATACTGATTGATATTCCATTGTATTATATACCACATTTTGTTTATCCCATTTAATTTGTTGATGGACACTTGGGTTGCTTCCACCTTTTTGCTATTGTGAATAATGCTGCTATGAACATGGGTGTACATGTACCTATTTGAGTCCCTGCTTTCACTCATTTTGGGGTACATACCCAGAAGTAGAATTGATGGATATAATTATATGTTTAATCACCATACTGTCTGTACCGTTTTACATTCTCACCAGTAATGCACAAGACGTTCCAATTTCTCCACATTCTCACCAACACTTGTTTTTTCCTCTTCGTTTGTTTGTTTTTAAATAGCCAACATAATGGGTGTGAGGTAGTATGTCAGTGTGGTTTGATTTGCATTTCCCTAATGTGTTAGTTGTTTTAAAGAAACAAATTTTGGCTTTACCGTTTATTTTTATTGTATATTTGTTCTCTTTTTTGTTCTCTTTAATTTTTCCTTCCATTACTTTTCCTGGGTTTATTCTGTTGTTTTTAATTCTTTTTTTTTTTTTTTTTTTTTTCTTTTCTTCAATACGCGGGCCTCTCACTGTTGTGGCCTCTCCCGTTGCAGAGCACAGGCTCCGGATGCGCAGGCTCAGCGGCCATGGCTCACAGGCCCAGCCGCTCCGCGGCATGTGGGATCCTCCCGGACCAGGGCACAAACCCGTGTCCCCTGTCCTCTCAACCACTGCACCACCAGGGAAGCCCGTTTTTAATTCTTAATCTAGATGCTGTTGTTGAAATAAGGACCGCAGACCTAAATTTTTAAATTAGGACAGTAGTTTACTAACAGCCTATATGCAGGAAAAGAGCACACAGTCCACAAGTAGACAGCTCCACTCCTGTGGCCCCTCAGAACTGTGAAGTTATAAGAATTCTTGTGTACATGTTTATAGGAATAATATGGGCAGAATTAGCCCAGTAGCACAAAGCAGGCTTCTAGATCTTACTCTGAGAAATACCTTTCTCTATGGTTAAGGGGCTCTTTTTCTTTTTCTGTGGTCAGGAGCCTGGAGCTTGTGGGCTCCAGGGTCCCTGCGATCTGGGGAACTGGGAGGTTGGGAGGGTTGGAAAAAGTTCCTTTATGATATGGAAGGAATGTAGTCACTTCTGGCAGGTCAGGGATGAGTAGAGCTTTTCACCTATACATAGCTCATTAAATTAGGGGGGGGGAAAGGCTCAAAATTCAGCCTTTAAAGTCTTGATATGTAGTATTCTTATTATTTAGGCCCTAGTAATTTCTAATTTTTATTACAATTTTTTGATTTATAAGTTGTTTAGAAGTTTGGTTTTTAATTCTATGTGGGCTTGAGTAGTTTGAAAATTACACTTTCTATTCTTTCATTCATTTTCTTAGCTATTTAAACACATTTAAAGTCTAAAGTTAAACACTTTTAACCTCTTTTCAAGTAGAACCATAGCATACTTTAGCTGATTACTAACTCCACTGGCCAATTTATTATGCTGTTTTTATTCAGTATTTTATCATTTTTAACCACATATTAGACATTCTTATTGCAGTTTTTATATAATTAGTGTATGTTTAAGTGTACCTATTTACTAATAGCCTAATAATCCATCTTACTTCTCAATCTTCCGTCTGGGATCATTTCCTTTTCTTATCTGAGGACATCTTATAGAATCTTCTTCAGAGGAGGCTGGATGGCAGTAAAATTTCTCAGTTTTGTCCTGCCTCAAAATGCTTTTACTTCATCCTCTTTATTGATATCTTTACTGTATATAAAAATTCTAAAAATTGAGAGCTGCTTTTCTTAGCCAACTGAAGATATAACTCCACCGTCTTGGCTTCTACTGTTATTTTTGAAAAGTCAGCTATCACTGTAAATGCTACTCCTATGTATCTGTTTTGTCTTTCTGGCTGCTTTTAGTATCTTTTTTGTTTAAATTCTTCAGTTTCATTATAAAATATCTACTTAAAATTATCTCTTTATTTCTTCTGCTTGAGATCTGTTGGGCTTTCTGGATCTTAGGTTTAATACCATTCAACAATTCTGGATTGGAACTTGTTTTTTTTCTTCCCATTTTCTATAGTATTTCCTTTTGCAATTCTTTTCAGCCTCTTAGTTATCTTCCTAGTCTCAATCTCATTTCATACTTTCCCTCTCTTTGTGTCTTTGAGCCATATTCTGGATTGTTCAGATCAGTTTTTCAGTTCATCAGTGTACTCTTCAACTGTCTCCAATCTGTTTAATCCATTGAATTTGTAGTTCCTATTTTTATATTTTTCATCTCCAGAAGTCCCATTTCTTTATTTTAAAAATCTGTGCAGTCATTTATAGTCTTTTGTCCTTATACATGATTTCAATGCTTTTAAAAACATTTCTGAAATATGTTAAAATATTCATTTATATTTTTTGGCTGATAAATCCAATAATATTTACAGGTCCAACTCTGCTGTCTATTGTTTCTGCTGGTTTTCACTCACGGTGACTTATTTCCTTGTGTTCTAAGTGAAACGTGCCTTTCTCCAGAGGGGATTTTTGTTTATTTCTGAGTCACCTAGGGTTATTTAGGATGTTTACACGGCCATCATGCTATAAGGAATCCCTACTTTAATCTTTCTCTCCTTTCCCAATGTTTCTTGAAAGAAACAGTTCCTCAACGGACGGAAGTCAATGCTGGGAGCATTTGCTATCATCCTTACCAGGAGGATCACAACTTGCATCATTCCCACTCTGTAGGATATGAAGTAAGAATGTGAGAAACATATCCTGCTGAAATATCTCACAAAACACGTTCTTTACCACTTGTATCTAGGTTTAACTTAAGGAGGATTTTTATTTGGCTGTGAAAGTACCTCTAATAAGAAATGTAGTCCCTTTTGCAGTTTGGTTACTAAACCATCTATATCGGAATGATGAAAAGTACAAGATTATTATTTATTTCAGTCACATGAAAGACCGCTTGAGGAACAACCCTCCAATCATAGAAATGCACAAACCTGTGAGGGTCATCTGGGTCACAGTTCGGGAGAAACTGAGTGATTACTTCTGCCACTTCTTCATTTGATAAAACATCCCAGAGTCCATCAGTGGCCAAGATCAGCACATCGTCTGCTCCATGCTCGTATCTGGAGAGATCGTAGACTCTTACCTGAAATGAACGGCAATACCCCTGCTTAAGACGTTGGGAGCACATTATTCCCCCTAGCAGACTGGCTTCTGATTTCCCTTCCCTTTTCCTGCCCAGCCCAGTGGTTTTTAGGTGTGTGCTATAAGGCACTTGGTATGCAGCAAGCTTTGTGGCCCAGGGGTAGCCTCCTTTGAAGACTTGCTGTATAGACATATCGGGCCCCAAACACAACTGTGAATAAACCCAATAAATTAACAGTTGACAAGAAAGAAATTAACTGAAAATGTAATGCCTGAAATGTGGCTAGAACAATGACTCACAATAGATACGGCGGTAGCTAGAAGAGCAGCCGGAGGCTTGCTGCCTGCCTTCCTTTGCACATCCATCCCACAGACATTTATTAAGGGCCTGCTCTGTGCCGGGTGCTCTAAGTATAGAGATAAACAGCAGATTTCCCTGCTTCTGAGCTCTCAGTCTGCGGGGGAGATAAGGCCAGTCTAGGATCAAAGGCAGCTACTCTGCGTGTATTGGTTTAGGACTAAGGAGACACACTTTATTTCATGTACTCACTTGATACCTTTTGGCTTACCTGCTCTGAGGCCCATGGGGCTGGACTTATCTCATGCAGCGATGGGGCTCTGACACTACACGCAGGTTTGAGGAGCCTCAGTCTAGCCTAAATCACAAAGGACACACGCCAAGTCTGAATCTCCTAAGTGTGTCTCGACAGACTTTAAGTCTGTCCTCACCTCTTGTACCTGGAATGACTTGGCTATTTGAACATCCCCCTCAACTCTTGGAAAAGAACATAGTGACCTTAGCAAAAATAATAATAATACAAATCAAGGCTTACTTGCATTAGGCCTCAACTCCATGTTCCCCCTGCTCGGGCAGGATGGGAGGGAGAGGAGTTTGGGATTTCATTGCTTTCCCTACTAATTTGAGGGGACCAGCCCCTGCCTACACCACTTCATGAGCTGAGGACAAAGGCAGGTCAATTTCATCAATCTTCCAACTCTTTCAACCCCACCTCATTATCCTGTTTTCTAAAAACAAGTCTGAGTGAAAGGTGTAGGCCAGGGGAAGGGAAAGAAAGGGAAGGGAGGGGAGGGAAGGCGGGTGGAGTGGAGTGTCTTGTGTGTCCCATCACACACAGTCACTGTCAGGTCATCTCAGATCTCGAGAGAATACAATTCTAAGAGGCCTGCAGAACGTTCACATCCACCTCTTCAAAGGCCAAGCCTCCTATGTTTTAGGAAGGTCTGCCCAGGCCAGTGACGCCCTGCCAGTCCATAGTGCTGGTCCTATGGACGAACAGCCTACACCCAGCAGCAGAAAACAACAAAACGCCCCACACTTGCCTACAGAGTTTTTGGAAAATGAGCTCAAATGAAAAACAGCCTTTGTGGCCGGTGAACAAGACGGCAACAATTAGCTAATGGCGCAGCACGTGGGCCGCCCTCAGGAGAAGAGCACCCAGGCGAAGACTGGACTGGCTTTTTACATCTTCCTCTCAAAAGGCAGGGGACGTTTACATTGTAGAGAAGGCGCTGTGCCCTATGAGACCAAATTAAAGAAAACAGGAGGGGGGGAATCTTAAGTTTACAACAGACTGGAAAGTCCCAAATGCCAGAATTTTGTCTTCAGGCTGCTGAACTCATGTGGTTCGATTTTTACTCTAGCGGCAACCGGATCCCCTCTGCTTTCCCTTCTGTGGTCCCTGGGTGTCTTAGAGCAGAGCTTCTGAAATGCTGATGTGCACAGGAATCAGCCTGGGACCCTACTAACGCGGAGATTCCAATTCACTTCTGGGGTGGGGCCCGAGAGCCTGCATTTCTAACCTGCTCCCATGGATGCTGCTGGTCCCTTGACCACACTTTGACTAGTGAGGCCGCGGAGGAGTCCTACTGGTCTGTAACAAGGAATCCAAGGGCTCAGTGGCCTCTGTGATGCCTGTGTAGACTACCCCCTAGGGGAGGCTATAGCGAGGATATAGCAACTGTCACCCCCGGGCTCCTAATTTCAAGTCCTGTGTCACTGTGTTGTTACTTCCAGTGTGCGATAACTTTGCTTACGAAAGACTGCTCGCTTCTTATTGGGGTAGATCTACAATAAATTTCTGTGATACTTTGAGCTCCACAGGATAGAAAATGTTTCTTATAAAGGGAGGTAGGGAGATGTGGATGTCAGGTGCTTGTAGCACCTTATGCTTCTAGCGAACTAGGAGATGCCACCTGCCCTGCAGCTCCTTTTAAAAGAGAGGTTTCTAAGGTCGGATGTTGACCTGCCCTGTGTGTAGCGTGCCGAAAGCTCTTCAAGCGCTTTCTGCGGGCCCCCAAAGCGTGGAGATTTGAGTTGCTTTAAGCTGAAGCTGTCCTATTCAAATGGAAATCTGGCCAACAAAACGGGTGTGGGTTGATAAATAACAACATGTTATAAAATGTTCCTCTTCACTTCCATCAATAAATTGAATCCTTCCCTAATTCCACTCTTCACATTTCCACACGTAACTCTCTAACGCAGTTTCCTTAGCCAACATGAAAATCCCTTTCAGTACCATTCTCCAAGCAATTTTTATGTAAATAATAAACAGCTAGTCTCAACCCTATTCCCTGAGGCACTCCCCAATTAACATCCTTTTAGATTTTTTACTGCTACCCTTTGTTTCCTGCCCTTTAGCCAGTTTCCAAAGGACTTTGCCAACTTTCCACTTACAACTTGTGTCTTATACATTAACCTGCGATGCAGAACATTTTGTGAAAACGCTCTCGGAAAAGCCGGACTGCCGTGCAAGGCATCCAACTGCACGCTCATCCTCCCCAGCGGCTAGGGCTTCAAAGGATTCCAGTGGGCTCTGGAGACCCGACCTTCCCTCCCCGAAGCTGTTGCAGGGCCTCCTCAGTCAGACCACACTCGCCTCCCCGGACCCCCCTGTTCCATTCCTCAAATAGCTTCTTAATGTTCCGGGAAGCTTCACATCAAAATAACGGGCTCTGTGGCTCCCCAGGACTCAGACATGAGGAAGACAGTCTCTGGGAGGGGAGAGATATGATCGGCAAAGGCCTTTGTGGGAAGGGGGTCTGGAGAACACGGGCAGGGTCCTAGTGGCTCCTTCCCGTGTGCCCATCTGCCAAGAAAGGCCATGGGCATCCTGAGACTCTTACTGTTTCTCAGAGCAAAAGAATTTGAGCCGTGGAGAGATGAGGCCGGGGTGGATTCATCTGCCCTCCTGGACCCTTCACGACGTGTTTATTGAGCACTTACTATGTGCCAACAGCTGTGACCAAAAGTGACAAAGTCCTCACAACTTCTAAACTAGGTGCAGTAGACGCACAAATAAATTACAATGCCAGAAGATGACAGGTGCTTGAGGAAAAGTCAGGCAGGTAAGGAGAGTGACAAGAGAGCCATCTTAGAAGATGTGGTTAAGGCGGGTGTCTCTGGGAAGACACCATGTGAACAGAGATCTGAACCAGTGAGGTGACATTCCACAGGTCCCTTGCTGTGCCTCCCTTTCCTTCCTTTTGGGGACCTGCCACTCCTCCGGATTAAGAAGATGTGGACACAGTGTTAGACTGGTGGTGAAGAAGAGAGGCTGAGGGGGACACAGTGCCACCCTCCGCTGCCAGCGTAACCCTGAGGAAGACCCGAGGATTTCCCTTTCTTTTCCCTGGTCCTCTGCAGACACGATCCCTTTCATGTTCACTAGCACAGTACTTACCTACTTGTACCAGTCTGTGTTCACTTGTCTGTCTCTTCCACATGAGTAGTTATTCTCAAACTTTAATGTGTTTAAGAATCACTTGGGGTGCTAATTAAGATTCAGGGACCCACCTTTAAAGATTCTGATTGTGTAGTAGATCTGAGCCCAGGCATCAGCCTATGTAAACAAGGGTAATTCCAATGCAAGTGATGGGGGAACCTCACCTTGCAAACATGGTCTTAGGCAATAAGCTCCCCCGGGGCGAGGTCTGAGTTGTCCTAGTTGTTTCTGCCCCCCACCCCCACCCCGAGCAGAGCACAGAGCCTAGCTCTTGGAAACCACACAATAAACCACCAAGGGAAGCATTTCCCTTGCTGGCCATTTACCCTTGTCCTGCGTACAGTGAACACCCTGAGAGCTGGTCACCTTCCCTTCCCCCCAGACTCAACTTCTGGAGGCCAGAGATCCCATTTTGCACTTCTTCTGTGGGCCTCGCCGTAACTTTCATAGAGTAAATACCACTAGATCTTCAGGACATACTTGCTGAGACAAAGAATAAATGGGAAGAAAGGAGAAAGAAAAAGAATTCATATGAGATCCATTCCGAAGACCCCCCTCATCTCGTGGTGACCCAACCGTTTTAGCTTGTAAACGCCAGCTCTCCCAGGCAGTCACGAAACTGTGATGTGCTGATATTTAACAGGAGTAGCAGACTCTTTCCTTTTTGTCCCCTATCCTCAGGGGAGCTAATAAACAAAAAACACTCAGCGTTCGGGAGCCGGCGGTGGGCGGGGAGCAGGAGGAGGTCTGGGGTCACCAAGGGTCGTGGCTAGTATGCCCCTGAATAAGCCAGGTGCTGACGGCTCTCACAGCTGCCCCCCAACTCTAGAGCACTTAGAGTCACCCTTACCGTCGTCACCGGGCCCCTGCTTTACGGGGGAGCGGGGACAAACAACCCTTTAATGCGGTGCCTCCACTCAGTGCTCAGCTGGCTGCTGTTTCAGCGCCTGTCTAATATCTGTTCGCCCTTTTGCTCTGTTACTGAGGAAATTTCAGTGGCCTCTGAGAGCTCATACTGCTGTAAGCTGACGCTGCTTCCTGAAGCCACCGTTTAAAAGAATCCATCAATTCTTCCATTTGCCAAGTCTTGGCTGCTCCTCTAGGATGTCCTCACGGCTCTCAGATCTTTATCAGCTCAGCACATCCTCCAAACCCTTTTTCCCCGTTTAAGTACTTGAGGTGGGACGAGGTGCTCCAGCAGCTCAGGCCCGGCTGTGTCCAGGAGCAGAACCCTCCCTGCCTGGGTTATTAGGAGCCCTCACTTCAGGTCTCTGCTTCTAACCAGCCTTGGGACTGGAGACGAGTCCTTTATTTCTTTAGCTCTCAATTTTCTCATCCCTGAAATCATTGTTAAAAAAATGGAAAAAAAAAAGACAAGAAAAATAAATATTATAACACCCACTCTACCTTTCTCACAAAGCTGTTACAAAGATCAAATGAGATAATGTGGAAGAGACCTTCTGATGCACAGCATGTTATTTTTTTTACGGCTCTGATCTCAGGGCAATACACCTGAAAGTAAGCTGGTTGGTGAAAGGAGATGAGTTAAGGGTGAGCTCAAGGGACCTGGGTTTCATTTCCTAAAGTCTCACTTAAAATTGACACCGATTGGGACTCTCAGTCATGTTTTGGCAGAAAAGTCAGGTGGGTCCCCAAGGTAAAGGCTGCCAATAAGTGCTGGAAAATCAGAAGAGTACAAACTCTTTTCCTCTCCACCCTCCGCGGGCAACTAACCCAAAAGCTCAACCTGCAGAACGTTGAACACAGCACTCGTACCAGAAGAAAATAAAACTCTAGCATATTTCGTCAGAGTCCAACAAACTGAGCGGATTCTTTCAATACTGGCATGCTGGCAGGTCACCAAGCTGGCACCCGAATTCTCTCTTGTGATTCTCTCTACACTAGACGATGTCATGAAATACACACTGAATTTGGTGGCAGAAGACTTGGGTTTGAGACCCACCTCTGCCCCTTAGTAGTTAGGCAAGACCACTTTGTTCATTCACATTGTAAAATCTCTCGACAACCTGCCGGGAACATGAAATGAGGAAGTACTGATTTACCAGATGGGGAGTGTCAGGGAGGAGGACTTTGGGCGTCACGTACCTTACGTGGAGAGGGAACTGCAGGGGCCAACGCGGCGGGATGCGAGAGAGGGCTGGTGTGTAGGGTGGCTGTGCGTGGTCTGGCTTGCCTACGGTACTGGATCTCCACTGGGGAGCGGTAAGGGATATGAGGCTTCTCAAATCTTCAGCGTCTCCCTTTGTGAAATGAAAGGTTAGGATGACGCGGCCACTGGGGATGCTTATGGCTCTACCATTCCCCAACTCTTTCATCACAGGATGAGTTCGATCTGGATGGGACTGACCACATGACCTCAGAGCGTCTGACTGCAGATGAATCAAGGGACATTTAAACATGACAAATATGTTGGCTGTTCCTCCTGCCCCAAAAGGAGCTGGTTGTCTTGGCTGTGGGTATAATTTTCTATGTGAAATGCACCACAGATATTCTTGAGGTTTGGTGTTTTTCTTTTTTTTTTTTTTTGGAGTCTACAGACAAAATAAACATTTGCCTTTTGAGGGTGGATACCATCTAATAACTGAAAAAGTTTCTAAACCAGCTAAGATATTAGGTAGTGTATAGAGAGTCTAAAGTTGTAGCCAGTGCCTGGCCACGATAGCGTAAGGCCTTCATTTTCCCCACACGAGGCCAGAACTTTACAACTTTGGGAGGTAAGCTATAGAGGAAGGAATTTCCTGTACAGATGGGGGCACTCCTATCATCTACTCCTTTCTCTGGGATTCCAGTGCCTTGTTCACCACAGAATCCAAGGCTCACTGAATGGATCAGGGAACAAATGGACTTGGATCCAGCTTGTCAGTCATTTGAGGGTTACATTTGCGTTCATTTAAATGCCCGTTTGCAGGGATCAGGGTCAGAGGAAACCCCAGCCTGCGAGTGAAAGTACGTGGGCGCCATGTAGACGGACTGAGTCCTGTCAAATCCATTTAGGAGGCGGGGGAGGCAGACACAGAGTGACCGTCCATCCCTGTTTGCCTGAGACAGTTTGGGTTTGTGCTGCTTTCCCAGCATAACTATTAACAGTGTCCCCACTGACTCTCAAAAAATGTCCCGGCTGAGAGGGTAAGTTATCTGGTCTCCCGGCGCGTAAAGAATTAAATGACTACTGTTCTTTATTCTTGTAGCTGCTACTTCTGGCCGTTGGGACCGAACATAATAACCACACTGTGTTACTACTTCACAGGACTCGTTTCACAATGGCAGGATTTTAGGGATCTCCCGTGAACAGGAGAGCAAGTTACCGTGTATCTTGCCTTAGAAGAGGAGACCCAGGGCTTCCCTGGTGGCGCAGTGGTTGAGAGTCCGCCTGGCAATGCAGGGGACACGGGTTCGTGCCCCGGTCCGGGAGGATCCCACATGCCGCGGAGCGGCTGGGCCCGTGAGCCGTGGCCGCTGAGCCTGCGCGTCTGGAGCCTGAGCTCCGCGACGGGAGAGGCCACAACAGTGAGAGGCCCGCGTACCGCAAAAAAAAAAAAAAAAGAAAAAAAAAAGAAGAGGGGGCCCATACCGCAAAAAAAAAAAAAAAAAAAAAAAAAGAAGAGGAGACCCAATCAACCCTGGTAAGCTATGGGATACCTGTCACGTGGCAAAGTTAACCCCACTGCTCGCAAGCAGCCCAGGTCTCGGCACACCTATGATCAAGCAGAGAGTGAGGTGTGTAGTAGCCCTAACCTACCAGCCTAGAACGGAGCCACAGGCATGGTGAGAATGAACCATGCAGTCTAGGACTAGAGCATGGATGACTTTAGGATTATTAAACTAAAGCTCCTGAAACACAGTGAAGAACAGCTTATGACAGTGTTATTCAAAGAGTGGTCTTTGGGTCACCTGCTGCAGAAGTGTCTAAAAATGTGAAGATTGCTGGGACCCCACCCTACACCTAGTGATTCAGATTTTCAGGAAGTGGATTCCGGGGGTTTGCATTCTTTAACAAACTCCTCAAACTATTCTTATATGAGGTAATACGATAAATTAATGCAAAAGAAAAGAAAGATACTTACTCGAAACATTCAGGTGAAATTATTATTGTTCAGGAGAGGATCAGAGGGGAATAATCTCCAATGAGAAGGAACGTTTGACCCAATATACAGGTTGGCTTCCCTCGTGTGACCACAAATTTCAAAAGCTAGACTTTTGGGTGTGTGTACAAGTAAATTTCAAATTGTGGTTTTATTCAAATAGCTGGTTAGCAAATCTCAAGACAGTTCCTAATGGGAACCATCCATATGGATGACACACAGGTGCATCACGAGTGATTTTTTACAGCTAGACTGGAGAATTAGAGATGGAGATGCACAGGCTAGGGCGTGAAGTCTCTCCTGTATGTATAAGGTCAGATGGTACCAGAATCAAAGAAAGCAGTTCTGTACACTCTTAACATGTGATTGTTTTTCCCCCAGACATTTTCAAAGTGGTGGTGGTGATGGGAGGGGAGCATATACTCCCAAGGGGGCATCAACCCAACTGAGAGGCAGATGTATGAGATGCTGCAGACATGTGGGACTAGAGGAGAGAGTCAGAAAACTGCTCATAAAACTGAACTCATAGAACATAGAGAGGAAAGTGGTGGTTTTCAGGGGGGCAGGGGGTGGGGAGAGAAATGGAGAGATGATGGTCAAAGGGTACAAACTTCCAGTTATAAGATGAATAAGTCCTGGGAATCCAAAGTACAGCATGGTGATTACAGTTAAATATAATGTGTATATGCTGTATTATATACACACACACACATATACACACTATATATAATGTATATACATAATCTGTATTTCATACTGGGTTATATACCTGAAAGTTATACAGAAAAGGAATGGTAATTAGTGATGTGATAGGGGTGTTAGCTAACACTACCGTGATAAGCATTGTGCGATACAGTTGATCCTCGAACAACTAGGGGGTTGGGGCGCTGACCCTCTGTGCAGCCGAAACTCTGCATGTAACTTATATAGTCAGCCCTCTGTATGTGTGGTTCCTCTACATCTGCGGTTCAACCAAACTCGGACTGTGCAGTACTGTAGTATTGGGTTGGCCAAAAAATTCATTTGGGTTTTTCCATAACATATGGAAAAAAATCCATATATAAGTGGACCGTGCCGTTCAAACTCATGTTGTTCAAGGGTCAACTGTATGTAAGTATACACATCAAAACACTGTACATCTTAAATTTATACAGTCTCATATGTCAATTATATCTCAATAAGACTGGTTAAAAAAAAAGTGCCAAATACAACCGCTGTAAATTATCAAAGTATCTTTAGACAGAAGTCATCATTTTCCCTTTGTACAGGGGGATCCAGGGTTTGTAAGGCCTGAAGTTTACACACTTTGGGGAGCATTTTTTTCCCCAGCTTTACTGAGAAATAACTGACATACATCGCTGTATAAATTTCAGGCATACAGCATGACGGTTTGATTTATATATTGTGAAATGATTACCACGGTAGGTTCAGCTAACATCCATCTTCTCATATAGATGCAATAAAAAGAGAAAACAGAAGAATAAAAGGAAAATGTTTTTTTTCTTTGTGATGAGAACTCTTGGATTTACTCTCTTAACTACTTTCCCATATATTGTACAGCAGTACAATATATGGGAAACTACAGTCATCATGCTGTACATTACATCCCTAGTAGTTATTTATCTTATAACTGGGAGTCTTACCTTTTGAGCACCTTCCTCTAATTCCCCTTTGTCCCCACCTCTGGTAGCTGCAAGTCTGATCTCTTTGCGTTTTGGTTTTTTGTTGTTGTTTCTTGGGGGTTTTGTTTTTTGTTTTTGGTTCCACATATAAGTGAGATGATACAGTATTTGTCTTTCTGGGGAGCTCTCTTTAAGAAAAAGAACACAGAAATAATTATGAATACAAACTTAGATACTAATGTGAATGTTTATTAGGAATGAGAAGAGAAATTGCAACAGACTACTGGAACCATGGAAAATGAGCTCCCTTTCTTTTGAGAAACGATTGCAAGGAAACGATTCCTGATTGTAACCTTGCCTCTCCTCACCACATAGAACTGTCTACATTTCCCAGTAACAACCAGAACTCACTGCAGGCTGGTCTGATGGAAGGACCCTGATACTTACATTTAATTAATTATTAATTAGCATCATTGTAAATCTGCCTCTACACTGCAAACTAGCTTTCCTTTCTTAATTAACTAGGTAAATAACGAATGCACCAACTTATATTAGTTTGTGCTGGAAAGATAGATGATGATTACTCTAATCCTCAAGATTTCACAGCAGGGAGGACACTTCTACAGGAAGGCGATGGTAGAAGGTCTCCAAAAGACCACCATCACTTCCTTCCCTCCCTGTACAAGCACGCTGCCCCCTCCCATCGAGGGTGGATTCTAGTTTTCCTCTCCTCAAATACGGACCCACCTTAGTGATTTCCTTAATCACCAGAATGTGGAAGAGGTGATGTTCTGGGACTCCTGAGGCTAGGTCTTAAAAAGCTTTGTAGCTTCTGCCTCAGTCTCTCGAACCACTCCTCCTGGGATGTTTCCTCTCAGAATCCAGCTGCAGTAATGGCATGAGAAGCCAAAACCACATGGAGAGGCTGTGTAGCTGCCTCGGCTCAACACTCAGCTGACAGCCCACATCAACTGCCCACCATGTGAGAGAGCAAGTTTTGGACTTGCAGCCCGTCTAGCCTTCAGATGACTCCAGCCCCAACTGATATCCAACAGTGGCCACGTGAGAAGCACCCGGCTGAGCCCATTCAACCCGCAGAAGTATGAAAGATAATAATAAATTCTCCTGTTAAGCCTCTAAGTTGTTTTGCAGTCAACAAAGGCACAAAGGCATTGTATTGCGATGGGCCCCTCTCCCTATAGGATTGGTGAGAAGGGACATGGGACAGCGAGCCCGCTGGAGTTTCCTCCTTGGGGTCCCTCCTTGTCCATAAGCAGCACCTGTCCCTCTGTTCCTGTCCTCCGGCAGGTAAATACCAGGAAAACCTCCCTTTGTGGGGTGGGGAGGTGAGAGCCAGTCCAGGAGGCAAGTTTAATTTGAGGGCTGGAGGTGAGGAATAAAAAGTCCATTTGGGGGGAGTTCTCTGGTGGTGCAGTGGTTGAGAGTCCGCCTGCCGATGCAGGAGACACGGGTTCGTGCCCCGGTCCGGGAAGATCCCACATGCCGCGGAGCGGCTGGGCCCGTGAGCCATGGCCGCTGGGCCTGCGCGTCCGGAGCCTGTGCTCCGCAGTGGGAGAGGCCACAGCAGTGGGAAGCCCACATACCGCAAAAAAAAAAAAAAAAAAAAAAAGGTCCATTTTGGTCTTAGATCCAAACCGCAGTTTCCAGTCTAACTTTATCCTCACTATAAAGTTATTTTCATCCCAGACTCCTGTGTCTGTTTTTTAAATTGGTTCAGAAAACTCAGAGGGAAAAAGGATAAAATTATTTTTCCTCCTCAGACCCCAACAAGCAACCTTCTCCCTTTCTCATAGGCTAGAAAGCAAAGTTTATTTTTAATTTTTTAAAAATTTCACCCTGCTTCATCCTCTAAAAATCAAGTGTGCCCTCAGTTCTTGTTACGTTGTTTTGTGAAATGCCTCTCCCATGTGCCTCCTTTTGGCTTTCCTGGTCCCTGCCCCAGCTCAGAGCCTCACTGCCACATGGTTTCACTTCTACGGTGGCCTCCCTGGCTGCATCTCCCTGCCTCTGCACCCCCCCATCCACGTGCTGTTACAAGCTAAGACTTCCACCGCCACATTCACTTATCATGCTGACCCCCTTGCTGAAAGACCTGATCTGCTGCCTCGGGTCCAGTTCTAGGCCCTCCATGATAATTCGCTTGATTATAGCTAATAGCCCTTCAAGCTAATATTCCAAACTGATTCTGTAAGGCAAATTTTACTTCACACCAGACTCATTACTGCTTCCTTCTTTTTCTTGTCCTACTTATCTTGTCCTTCTTCTTCAGATTAGACGGTGCTCTCTCCCTTCTCTGAATTCCCCTAGTCCCTTAGGAAGCAGGACTCCCAGGGCTTATGGCTGATTATTCTTGGCCTTCCAAGTGGCCAAAAATTCTAATTCCTTGAGGACATGTTCTCCAGTGTGCTCCTCGATAAACACTATTGGACTCATGTTTACTCTCTGTGTAAACAGCCAGTGAGATTTTGTGGTCTTGATGGAATAGGAGCTACGATCTAATGTTTATTATGCCAGATTCTGCTTTAAGTACTTTTTATATGTCATTTAAGTTGTTCCTTGCGTTCCTGGGTATAACAACCCTATTGTCCTCTTTTTACTGAGGAGGACACTGAGATTTAGGTAAAGTAACTTTCTCAAGATCACCCAGCTAGTAAGTAAAGAGATCCAGCTTGAGCCCATGACTGATTACCAGGTCTGAGTTTCTAACCACAATATCACACTGCCTCCTAAGGTATTTTTGAGGGGGTCTAGGGAATTTTTTAATTCCTCCTCTACCACCCAAAGATAATTACTGTAACATTCAAGAAAATTTCCTTCTCAAGACCTATATTTTTATATATGTGTATACATATGCACAAAACTTTACCTACTTATGATCAACTTTTTGTATATACAATCCTATCTTGTTTCACTTAATGCAGCCCAGCCACCTCCCCGTATCACTGTGCACCAATATTGTTTTTTTATGAATTGGCCAGACTGCAGAAAGTACACAATACAATAAAACACGCTGGTTCCCAAAACGAGATTTTGGCTTGGGGCATGAAAAACTACTGAGAATCAAAAGACCGTAAGTGTTCAGAAGTCAACGTGAGATCTTAGATATCGTTCATGTTTTCATGGGAGACAACAGGGGAGTCTCAAACAAAATAGTCATTCATCTCTTCACCTGGAAGTGAATACTGGGAATCCCCTGTAAGTGCAAAGGCTTCCAGAAGCCAGTGGATAAGGAAGACTAATGTTTACTGACCATCTCTGACCATGTACCAGTCCTCGTGCCATGCAATTCCACAGATGTTCTCATTTGTTTTTCCCAGCACCTTGTCAATCTAGGCATTTCCACCCCACCTGCAGGAAGGGGAAAGCAGGCTGAAAGAACCTGTAGAGGTCACAGGTAATGCCCGTGCTAGGGAGGGAGTTCAGATACTGGAGCCTAAGGTCTTCCTTCTTTTAGAGAAGCCTGTTTCAGATGAAAGAAAAAAATAAAATCTAGATGAAGAGAACCAAGAATGACCTAAATGAGTGAGCTGCAGTCACAGAAGACAGCTGACAGGAATCCTGAACACCAAGGAGAGGAAAAGTGAAGCCAAGAGAAAATCAGGCTCCTTGCGGTTCAGTCTGGCGGGGGCGGGAGGGGGGGGGAACGGCTGAGTTGATGGGGTTGGCTTTGCAAACCGGCCCCCAGACAGAAAAAGACCTCATTCTTCCAAGAGCCCGAAAGGGGCCTAAAGTCAACAGCACAGTCGTGGAGTAGAGGCCAGAAGCGAGAAAGACATTAAGAGGAATCCTAGCTCTAGGGAGGGACTGTCACAGGCCAGAAATAGGTGCGGAGTAGATAGAGACCATCTGGAGGTTTAGGCTGCAGGCCTGGGCCGCGCTGTCTGAGGAACAGGTCATGAGGTGTGTGCTAGACGGGGTGGAGAACTGCTGGGAAAGAAGGTGCAGAGTGACTGAATTCACAAATCCTCTCCTTCTCCACTTGAACTCTAGGGCGATACACAAATGTTGAACAGTGATGAGCTTCACTGAGCAAGAGGGTGGGAGACCTGATGGGGGTGTTTCCCTTTTGGAGGAGAGGCTCCAGTTACACGGGGAAATGATGCCGTGGACCAGGGGAGGGTCAAAACGCCTCCTTTGCTCGGCGGACAGACCCGCGCTGGGTTGATGGGGGCCTCCTGTGGAATTCAGTTCTCGGCCAGAGATTCCCTACCTTCGACCTGGGGAGATATGTGGGAGGCTCAGCAAACCTGGCGGCCGCTCTTTGGGTTTGGCAAACTCTAGATTTTTCCAGTGCCTTGTGTTCAGCGAAACCAAAAATGTGTTTGGCTAGAAACGCTTCTCTAATTTTTAAACCCCTGTGCATTTTTTACGTAAATTTGATCCACATGGTTTTGATTTATTTTTATTTAACTCATCAAGTCAAATTAGGAGCTACAATGATGAATGGGAACAATGCTGATTTCCAAGAAGATTTTTGAGCCTTTTTTCTTAGAACTAAATCACATTCCACCCCCCCCACACACACACACATACCCCACTTCCTTGCGACTGTTAAAACTACCAGCCTGAGCTGAGTTTGCAATTTAGGACGCAAATGTGAAATAAAGATCCATGCTTGGCAAAGATGAAGCGTAGCAGGGGAATGTTCTTAGGAAGTCACGGTTAGAAAGCCAGGGTAGGCTTGGGGTGCAGGTGGGGGAATAAAGGCAGCAAGGGAGCCAGTTATTCCTTATTAGATGGTTTAAATAAATTTACCCGGCTTTGTGGGCTCCCAACAGAAGCCCCCTGGCTGTTTCTCCAGGGTCTGACTTTATCACTGCCACCCAGGGAAAAGGAGTTTCTGCCCCACGTCTGGGGATGTGGGGTTCCCCTGTACCCATCTTTTCTTCTGCACTCCTGCATCGGAGCTGACTCAAGCTGCTCCCCCCTCTTCCCTCGAACCTTCCTCCCCCTTTCCTGGCTCTGGCTAAGGCCTCTCCATCTGGAAGCATTTAAAACGTACAAACAATTTTAATCTCGTGCAAAAGAATCTTGAGATTTACACTACATACCCATTCAGCTAAATTATAGGTACACAATCTCATTTTGCACAATTCTGTCTGGCCTAGGGTGGCACACACAGAAGGCCAGTCCTGTCTTTCCCAATTACTTTTTCTACCACACTTTCACCTTCTACAACTGCAGTCTGAGGCCGGCCGTAGTTCTCTGAGGAACTCTGGCCACTAAAGTCCCAAGACAGAGGTTCTCTCTTCAGAGCCCCTTGAAACCATACTCAGTGGGTCCCTTCAACACTATCCAAAAAGATTTCCTTGAACTCAGCTTCCCTCTCCTACGGAGCCTGATTGAATTGGACAAACTTGAGTACGAGGATCATCTTGTTAGTTACTAACTATACAACCATGGGGGAGTTAATTTACTTCCTTGGATCTCAATTTCCTGGTCTGTAAAATGGGTATAAAAACCATACACACCTCACAGAATTGTTGTGAGGATTAAATGAGATGCTGCACATAAAAAAAAAAAAAAAAAAAAAAAAAAAAAAGTATATTGTCCGGCCCAGACTTCCAGACAGGTTACATGAAGTTTCCGATCAACCAACTGGGATTTTTCTTCAGTCCTCGGGGGCACAAAAAAAAAAAAAAAAAAAAAAAAAAAAAGTATATTGTCCGGCCCAGACTTCCAGACAGGTTACATGAAGTTTCCGATCAACCAACTGGGATTTTTCTTCAGTCCTCGGGGACTCTCCCATGCTGGCCCAAGTTCTAAACCTACAGTCTCTTCTTGGGATCCACAGTAGCACAGTGATTGGAAGATCTATAACCTAACTGCATAGAGATCATTCTTCTGAAAACCAAACCAAACTTCTCACTTTATAGAGAAAATGTGTGTGTGTGTGTGTGTGTGTGTGTGTGTGTGTGTGTGTGTGTGTGTATGGGGGTGGGGAGGGTGAGAAGGCTCTCACTCTCCTTTAAGGAGCAAAATGGTTATTCGTGTTTCCTGAGAAGCCCTCACCCCCCATATAGTCACACTTTACCTGTGTTTTTTGGAAACAAGAAAGGTGACAGTACCATTTAATATGCCTGATAAATGCCTCCCTCCCAAGGGGGAAACTATAGACGCCCATGAGTCTAGTACTGGCTTGGCCAAAAAGTTCGTTCGGGTTTTCCATACGATGTTACGGAAAAATCTGAACGGACTTTTTGGCCAGCCCAATATTTATTGGTTTTCTCTGGCCAGGAGGAGTTTCAGCAGTAATTCAGGGATCCTTCCGTTGGCCGGAATAGAGGGGGCAGGGATCCACCAACTTCCAGGGACCCCTGGACACTTTATATCACAAGGGCTCTTACCATGCAGAACTGCTATGAAGGCAAAAAGAGAGACATCTACAGATGGTAATTATTATTTCCACCACGCTGACCTCACTTGACATCCTGGGTGATATCAGGAAATGTGTGTATCTTCCACGCCTGCTATTTACTAGAGATTTCCCTCAACCTCCTGTGGCTAGATCTATTTTAGATGTCAGCCTCAGCAATAAAGGACTCCAAAGGAACTAGCCCTGCTCACAGCCCTGCCAAAGGGGTAGACCTGGGTGGCAGATGGTGCCCATCATTGGCTCTGGAATGGACACGGTCTACAGCCTGGGAAGTCACTTGTGACCTCGTAGAAAAGGTGAGTTGGGCCAATGCGATTCCTCTCTGGGAACGTGCAATTGGGGGAGTCAGAACCTGGCTGTCCGGTGGCAGAGACATATGGAGCATGGCTGGTCTCAGGGCTGCCTGGATTCCAGAGCCACCTTCGCTCCCATAAAGCCTGGCTCTTCAAGGGTTCTTCTTGTGGACCCCAGAAATATCTCTTCCGGCATTATTAAAATAAACACCTCCTTTTTCTGAGTCAGCATGAGTGGGTTTCTGTTTCCTCCAGCAAAAAGAGCCTTTGCTACAAACACAGCACCCACCCTTGGGAAGAACATGCAGATGGCGCTATGTCTAAACATTCAAGGCATTTCCAGTGCGAGACACCGTTTCAACAGTTAATTACACGGTACGCAAATACCGCTGGTTCCCGACTCACCCCTCCCTGGCTCTCCTCTACTGTACAAATTGCAAACATTTCTCTCACTCTCCCAACCTCCTTTGCAGCTACGGGCGGTCATGTGACACAGTTTTGGCCAATGAGATGCAAGTGAATGTCTACTGGGACAGATAGGCTGTCCCCTCCCCTTCCTGCCTTGCATGAAAATGTTATGCTTGGGGCTTCTGCACCATCTTGCAACTACAAAGGAAAAAAAGAAGCAGAGGTGTCACCCCTGGCACATTGGAGGTGCTGCACCAACATGAACAGCCACCAAATTCCAGCCTCCTTGATATGAGAGAAAATATACCCCTAAACTACTATTACTTAGAGTTTTCTATCACTCAGAAGCAATTTTTCTAAATGATATACCTTGAAATAGAACTTGACGTTGTTTCCTGTATTATAAGAAAAATGATGTTTTAAACCAAATATATGACAACTTGTTTTTCAGTTAACTTCTCTAAACATCAACTGAATGACATCAGCTTTCTAGGCAATTAAAAATCTAAGAGGGGACGACGTATATACACGAACCACCGTGCTACAAGGCAGAAGGTGAAAACGCTGTACGAGGCAGCTGCTCTATGTGTATCTGGAGTAGGAGGAGACATGACTTCTGGTTGGGGGAGGGGAAAGCAGGAGGAGCACTTAAGTTCAACTCTAAAGAAAATTCAGATGTTTGGCGATGGGGAGGAAGGGCATATGAGGCAGAAAGCATGGTCTGAGCAAATACGGGAAACTGAAGGTCACGTACCAAAAAAAAAAGCAAGTTCATTCTGGCTGGTGTAGGGGAACAAAGATCAGGTTTTTTTTTTTTTTTTAAGTTAGACCAAATTATAACAAGCCTTGAATGCCAAGTGAAGGAGTCTGCGCTTTAGTCTCTGAGCCTTGGGGCGTTGTTGAAGGTTTCTGAACAAACAGGTGTCACGAGTAGTTGTTTAGGAAAATTGGCCTGACGGCAATATGTGGGCTGGATTGAGAAGGCGAGGAATGCCACTAGGGGCTGTGCAGCCATCTGGGCGGGAGGCCATGAGGGAGGAACCAGCACAGTCAGAGTGAGAATGGAGTGGGCAAAAGAAACAGACATGAGAGACACTGCAGAAGTACATGTGACACACGTTGGCTACTGTCTGGATATGTGCTGTGAGTCATGGGAAGAATAATGTAGAAAACATGTTCTTGCACCAAAGAGAAACAAAAACCTCACGCGGTACCTCTGGAGCTGAAGACAGGAATGGTTTTATGTAGATGTTGGAGTCATGCACCTTCAGGTCATGGTCCCCAAGTCCCCTGGTCACTCCAATAGTCGCCATTACTCGGGCCTAGGAGTATAAGCAGAGGGTCATCAGAAACACTCACACACACAGAGAAAGTATTCTCACCACAGAATAGCTGCCATGGGCTAAGAGAGAAGCAGTCATTTTCCGGTTCTTCCTGCCCCTCTCCATGCCCCTGGCTGCTAACTCCTGTGGGTACTTGTTTCCAAGGAAGGGCCCACCAAGGTCACTTGCATACTTGAGGAGTGGCTTTTCTAGCAATTATCTTAATTTTAATGGACTGCTGCTGTCTCATTTCAGATTTCTTTTGCAGAGACTGGAGGGAAGGGTGTCCAATAAACTAAATACATCTGTGATGTCTACAGCTACTGAAATCAATTCAAACCAAATCCAACCATCGGCCCATCCCCCCATCCAGCCATCCACCCACCCATCTGCCATACATCCATCCTTCACGTGTTTACTGAACACCTGCTACGTCTCTAGTTCGGTGATAAAAGATGTAAAAACGTCAGAGGCAGAGCCTGCCCACCCAAAGCTCATATATTACACTTTATGGCTGGAGAAAATAAACCATTAGCAACTCTATAACCTGTCCTGCTAACGTCTTCACAAATTCCATGTGGGTGGAAAGGGACATGATGTCACTTTGCTGTAAATACAGAGACCTCATAGCTGAGACCACACCATCTGTAGCTTTCTCTACGTGGTTGGCCAAATGCTTTAAGGAAGCAATACGATTAAACTAATGCCTACACTGTCAGCCTGATGATCTCCTGGGAGGCCACAGATTTGATTTACCCAAACATTTATTGAGCACCTACTATGTGCAGACACCATGCTGTGGGGGACAAACATCTAAGGCCTGGTCTCTCCTACAAAGGAACTGGGTAAGGGAGGCTAAGAGGTACATGTCTAATTAACAACATATAGACTATGGCTGAGTGCTGAAAGACACATGAACAATGGGTTACATGAGTTCAGAGGAGGTAAAAGTTCTACTAAGAAGTTTCCCCGGAGCAGGGGGCACTACATTTTTGTGCAGAAGGATATCCAGCATCAAGACAGCAAAACACAGAGGGATGGAGTGAAACTCATTCTGGGTGGACTGAAGCTCACTGCTCTAACGCTTGGATCAGCAACACTATACCTGGTGTAGTGTCATGGTTGAAAGACCTGAACTTGCATCCTCGCTCTAATGCTTGGGTAATAAGAATACCTTACAAATGCTAAGACATGAATCTAACACATTACCATATCCTCATCCTACTTTCCCCAGAAAGCTGTGGATTTTGGAGCTGGTTTCACATCAGAAGGTGGGCAGGTTTACAGTCAAGTGGAGATGAAACCGTAACACATATTTCAAAGGCAAGAATCAAAGGGGGTGAAATGCACACACAGGAATGTGAACCTGGGGACCTCTGGTCTGGCACTGCTCTGCTGGGGGCCTGGCCCAGCTCCCTTCTAGCTGAGACGCGTTCAGCTCTAAATGTGGACATTCTGAGTCCCGAGTAGCCCTTCTCCTCTCCTTCCTGCTGTGGCACCTTCTCTGGTTGGACGTTTTAGTCCAAAGAAATCTGATATTTCTGCTAGTTACTGAACTTGTTTACGTGTCCCACACAAGTCCTTCAAAGCACTGCCAGAAATCAAATGAAAAGTAACAGCAGTGAAAGTATTCTGAAACTTCTGGGGAGGCGTGTGCAGAGAGGAAGGAGAAAACCCCTGTAAAGGATCAAGACAGAACTGATGTGTTGTAAAGCTTTCTCCAGAGATCATGGGCTCCTGGGACAGAGGAGGCATGCTACTTTGGTACAGGGCATGCCTGGAGCAGACTGACGCCACAGTGGCTTTTAAATAGGTCAACAGGTACAATGACTGAACTTGTCAGCTACATATCACAGAACTGTCAAGCCCTAATTAACTGAAATGCTGGAGGAACATGATGTCCTGGTGAATTGAACTGTTTGCTAAACTGGGAAAACCCTTGCTCTTTTAAATCTTTTTGCTGATAATCTTTGAAGAACACATTTATCCCTTTTCCCGTTGTACCAAGGAGAGTATACTGAACATACCTGAATAGCTTATTAAATACTCATGCATTTACTGACGGCCTGCCATGTGACAGGTACTAAGGATACAAAGGCAACAGGATGTGGTCCTGAGCTTACTGGGACTCACTGGGTAGCAGCAGGGTAATACTGAGAATTTCAGCACCCCAAAGAACTGCAGCTGTAGGCGTAGATCACTGGGCTGAGTGATGTGCATTGATGGTGCCCACTCTACAGAAAGATACACGAAACCCTACCAGGAGTAGAGCTCTTCCCTGTCGTGATTCTCAACCAGGGATGGGGCAAGTTAGTTTGAAAAATGATGCATTTATTGATCAAATAGTTGTGTTTCACTTCCCTCCATGAAATGTCTCCTTCCAGTGAAATCACTGCTGGGCTACACTGAGCCCAAAACCTAATCCTGGGTGTTCTCTTTCATTCGCACGCACGCACGCACATACACTCAAGTTCTGCCCGTGAAGGCCTCCTTCGGTTTTCTTATGAGTCACTTCATCCTGATAAAAGCCCTCAAATGCTGAAAAAAATTTCAATTGAAGATTCTTTTCAATGTGACCACATTTTTCACTTCTAATTGGAACTCTCAGCGCCTAGTTGAAATGTATTCGTGTTTGGAGGAAGAATGCAATGATGCAGAAGGTGTTTGTTCTTCCTGGGAAATGGCCGCAAAGCTTCCTCATCTCTGCTCCAGGACTGTAACCCTCTCCAGTCTCTGCTCACAGACCACTTTAAGATCAACAGCCTTCCTTCAGCTCAACCATGTTTGATTCTGACTGAGGCCCTGGGAGCTGGTGATGGATGGTCTTTGCTATCTCCGCCTGGGATCTGGTCCATGTGATCCTATAGTTTGATCAGGGTGAAACTCTGGATCCCCTTTCCATGGGGTAAGTGGAGAAGCCACCTTGCAAAGCCTGAGCTTCCGTGGTGGGATGTGAGGGCACTAGAAGGAAGTGGAAGGCCATGGCTCCACATCTGGTACCACCCCTCGCCAGCTGCCTGACTGCCTGAGCAGTTTTAACCTCGGAGTCCCAGCTGCCTCATCTACCAAATGGATATAAGACGGCCAGCTCTGCCTGCCTCGTGGCTTGTTGTCAGATACACAAGGAGATGATGCATGTGAAAGTGGTCGTGTTTGAACACTGTGCAAAGTTATTCAAATGGACTGAGAAGGGGGGTGTCATTGTCACAAAATTGACTTTAGTCCCTCATGCTGACCCCCCCGTCCCCCACCCCTGCCACTCCTTGGACCCTCAAGACAGGAGGCCTGAAGGATGATGGAGGTGATATTCTTTCAAGCTGTCAAGGCTATAAAATCATGAGCTGCTGAGTGGAACACACAGATCACCACGGGCTCCGTGGAGACAGAGCTTTGTTCTCTCAGTCCGGGGAGGGAACGCGCCTACCTTCTTGCCTTCTCCATATATAAGGGGAAACTTCAAGTCATCATCCTCAATGGTTTTGTATGCCCTGTAGGGGGATAAACAACATTAAAAAAAAAAAGGTTTGCACTCAATTAGTGACCTGCTGCCCTGACACAGGCCGCCAGGTACTTTATTTTCCCTGAGACTCCATCCGGTCACCACACCGCTGATCTCTTTCTGTATAAACAGTCATTCCCCCTACAGATTTGTGTGTGTGTGTGTGTGTGTGTCCATATTTTAACAAACCAGAAAATACCAAGTCTTTACAGGCTTGAAGAGAGAGAAAATGAGCTGGCATATTCACAATCAGCGAGCAGGGGTGACAGGTTCCTGTCTTAAGCATTTAGTGTCCGTGCAGTAATGAAGCTCCCGAGCAGCAGTGGCAGGATTCTTGTCATTAATCTGGAACTGTGGGAAACAGCAGCGCTCAGCGATGGACGAGGGGGCGGGAGGTGAAACTGCTCTAAGAGCCAGTTCTCACCTCCGGGGCTTGTTTAGGCCAAAGCAGCCTCGGACTGGGGTGGCTGGAGAAGGAATATTTAGAGCCTGCTTGACCTCAGCATGATACTCAAGGTTGGCAGAAAATCCTTCGTTTCACGATAGCTATTAAAGGGCCATTCGACACACAGAAAGAAAATCCACTTTACGCTTCAATGGTTCATTCCAGACACGGTTGTCCAGATGCCACGACACACACAGCAGAGGCTGGCCGGGCTATGGTGAGAGAGCAAACGAAGGCCATGTCTTGCGATTTTGCTCACAAGGAAGTTAAAAAACAAACAAGCAGGGCTTCCCTGGTGGCGCAGTGGTTGAGAGTCCGCCTGCCGATGCGGGGGACACGGGTTCGCGCCCCGGTCCGGGAGGATCCCACATGCCGCGGAGCGGCTGGGCCCGTGAGCCGTGGCCGCTGAGCCTGCGCGTCCGGAGCCTGTGCTCCGCAACGGGAGAGGCCACAACAGT
>NC_041219.1:80377935-80406342 GCF_002837175.3 Physeter macrocephalus | reverse complement strand
AACGGGAGAGGCCACAACAGTGAGAGGCCCGCGTACCGCAAAAAAAAAAAACAAAAAAAAAAAAACAAAAAAAAAAAAAACAAAAAAACAAGCAAACATGGTACCCAGTTACTAGCTGTATAACCCTACGCAAGTAGCGCCACCTTTTTGGGTCGTTTCCTCATCTGTAAATGAGGCTAACCGCACAGGATGTGAAGAGCTTAGCAAAGAGCCCGACACTTAGTAAGTACTCAAGAAGTGGTAGCTATCACTGGTATTTAGCAGAAAGCTAATACGTGGCACACCAGTCTCCCCCTTTCTGCAAAATGGGGACAACACTGCCTATTCAGTTCCTCAGAGAGGTGGTAGGAAGACTGAGTAACAGATGGGGTAGGTTCTGCTAGGTTAGAGGCTAGAAGCAAGACGCTTTTCTCAACTAATATCTCCTGAGTGCCTGAAAAAAATTAATTTGTGACGTGCCCCCTGGTCCTCGATATATCTAGGCAGCTTGGGAGTGAACCTGACATCAAATTTGTGAAGGAGCTTGATATACAAAAGAATGCAACCCAACTGAAAAAGGGCTCAACCCCAAAGCTAAAGCAGGCACATCCTTATTTTCCAGGAAGTTATTTGGTTAACTTCTTTCCCAGAGGGTAGAGGAACAGTGAAGTTCTGGCACTGGACGTGTCTGCGCTTGAGTTTAGCACTGCTTTCTGTGTAGCCCTGGGTGAGCGGATAAGCCTCTCTGGACCTCAGTTTCCTCGTTAAGCAGAGAGGCCACAAAATCCTGGGCTTGTTGTGAGGATAAAAATGGGCTGATTAATGTGGCGAGCTTAGGAAGTATTTAGCCCAGTGCCTGGCGCGTGCTGAGAGCTTGATAAAAGCTAGTTGCTGCTGCTGCTACCGTCAAGTGGGCCCAGCGGGATGCCATGAATTGAATTTTCGAAAAGGGAACCCTACTATTTCCTTCCCCCAAATCTACCAAATTAACACAAGGTGGAAATAGCTACTTCGATGTTTCTATACTCCCATGAACTATTTAAGACACTGTGGTATCCAAGTCGCTTGGGGACCAAACAGAGCTATTATTAGAATACACTCGGCTTAGGGATTGAATGAGTCTGTAGACCAGTGGGTCCCCATCTCGGCTGCATATGGAATCACCTGGGGAGGCTTTAAAAATCCTGATGCTCAGGTCACATCCCAGAGCAATTAAATCTGAACTTCTGGGGATGGGACCCAGGTACCAGGAATTTTTTAAAAGCTTCCCAAGTGATTCCAGTGTGCAGCCACGGTTGAGAACCGCTACTGCAGACCAAAATCATTAGCTAACATTCAAAATCAGTTGCGCAATAAGCCCCCTGTCACCTTGACCCTGAAGATGACAGACTACATGGCTCAAGGGAAAGGGGGCGATGGCTTGAGAAAGGCTGCGTAGCGGGCACAAGCAGGGGTTGGGGACCGAAGGGAGCAAGTGTGGAGAGTAAGAAGACAGGTTCAGACAGAGAGGAGGATGCGGTGGGGACGGTCCCCAGGGAGGGGCTGGGGCCTGGAGGTCCAGGCACAGAGTCTGGAATCACTCGTGAGGCAGAAGGTGGCAGCTCTAGAATCAAGGACTGGAAATTGCTTAGAGCTCAGTGGAGACAGGCTAAGAGCACTCTTCACAAGCTTGAAAAGGCAGCAAAAAACTGTCCTCGGACTCTACCATAAGCCCAGGTGATCGAGTTCTCTCAGGGCAGAGAATTTCAGGAGAGTGAAGTCTGTGTCACCACAGCTCTGAAAGGCAAACACTCATCTTGGAGATGTCATCCACAGCAACAAGACCACCACAAGTGCTAATATTACATTTGTTAACAGCCCCTGTTTCTTCATCTTCAAGAAGAACAAAATTGAAAATAGAAAAGACAGCTCTGGAAAAGAAAGGTTTATTCTGTTCCTGCCATTGTTGGTTTTCAACCAAATATGAGCCCCCGCCCCTCCCCTCCCCTCCCCAACAAATGACCAGGGCGAATAACTACAAATAAAGAGAGAAAGCAGAGCATCCTCCCCTCCGCAGGCTTTCAGAGCCTGAAGCACAGCTCATCACGTGACGGTAAGTGGACTTCCCGCCATGGTTAGTCTTAAATAACAAAGAGTAAAATACTC
Organism: Physeter macrocephalus; assembly: GCF_002837175.3. NCBI lineage: Eukaryota > Metazoa > Chordata > Mammalia > Artiodactyla > Physeteridae > Physeter > Physeter macrocephalus. The sequence continues at coordinate 80,404,218 of NC_041219.1, read as the reverse complement.
AAGAGTTAAAACGGGTAATGTGATTAAAGACGGTGTAAATCAATGATAGCTAATAATAGTGGCCACAGCTGTAACTTACTGAACACCTTGTACAAGGCCAGACACTGGGCTGGGTATTTGCGTACCATGTCTAAAATCTCTCAAAGACCCTGCAGTGTCCTATCTGACAGATGAGGAGACCGAGGCTCAGAAGAGGTTACATTACTCTTCCAAGATCGTATCCCGTGTTAGCGGCCCTTAAGCTAAACTCAGACTGTCCCAGAAAACACACCAAAGAAATGTGATATCACGGTTTACCTCTGCAGGTTTCTCATTCTAGTTGAAGAGTCTCAAATGAGACCATTATTGCCCACCTCTCAGTGGGTAAAAAGCGGGCAATGATGGGGAAATTTTGGCAGAAAAGGAAGGGGAATTTTCTGTGTGAGGCAAAACAGCAAAAGGTGACCATGAGGGGACAAAACCAGCAGCTGCTGTTCCCCAACACAGCCTACAGGGAAGAACACAGGGAAGCTGCGGAAGCCACCGCTTCCCAGGTCATTTTACCTGTGGCCAAGGAGTCCGACGGAGTCCTCTCCCACAGACTGCAGGCCTCCCTCAATCCGTCTTGCAGCTTAAGGGGCCACCTCAGTTTCTGCTGTTCATATTACATCCACAGTCCATGTCTAGGCTGTGGGCTTGAATCTGTAAGCTTCCCAAGTGTCCTTGGCTTCCACTCCTCTCCGCTGGGGGAGGTGAGAGGATAAGAGAGGTTGGAAGCTTGAGAGCTCTAAGACATAGACGTACTTAGGGCCTAAGATGAATAGATAAAGTCTATTCCTTCACATCAGATCCTATGGTTTCTGAAATCCTGATTAAATTTTTTTAAAAACTCCCAAAACAGGGAATTCCCTGGCAGTCCAGTGGTTAGGACTCAGCGCTTTCACTGCCGGGGCCCGGGTTTAATCCCTGGTTGGGGAACGAAGATCCTGCAAACCTCATGGTGTGGCCAAAAAACAACAACACCCCCCCCCCAAAAAAAACCTCCCCAAATAGATTACTCACTAGTTTACAATAATATAACTGACCAGAGATCATATTCAAATAATTACTTGTTATAAGAAAGCAAAACTGAAAGGTTTAGGAAAAGATAGGCTCTCATTTGGGGTCAATTCCTTTATGAATATTTATGAGGCCAACTGACACAAGGATGAGATGAGAAAAAAAAATGCAAGGCTTATTAAAAAGGGCTAAATAAATTAAAGGGCTTTCCCTAACTCCAGGCGGTATCCTCAGAAGTCTCCATTAAACATTTTTAAAAGTAAGTGTAATAGTTTCCCTTGCAGCATTGATTCTGCAAAGCTGAAAACACAAGGCACCATTGATCTGGACCCACTGGAAGGAGAAGCTCAGCTCTGGAAGAGACCAGAAGGCCACTAAGTTGGCTGCACCCCAAATACAGGAATCCCTCCTTCAACACCCCTCACACTGGTCCTGGCCTCTGCCATCGAATGGGCTGCTGTAGATAGTCTTTGTCCGAGGAACTTTACAGGACTAACTTTGCAGTGCCACTGGAGAACAGTCCCGGGAAATTCTTTTTAAAATTGACCCAGTCACCCATTGGTATGTTGGTCTGTCTTCTGGGAAAACATGAAAGAAATCTAGTCTTTTGTCTACTTCAGAGCTCTGCAACTATTTGAAGAGAGCTATCTCAAAGTTTCCTCTTTCCTAGTCTCATGAACTGTCCTTCACAGGAGCTGAGGCACCATCCCTAACCATCCATTCAACCAGTATTTATTAACTGAGCACCAAATACCGTGCAAGGGGCCCTCTCGGAACCTTCCAGTTTGTCACAGTCCTCAAAGAATGGCACTCAGAACTGAAAACACTTAAGATGTGGTCCACAAAAGAATGAGATGATTACTTCTTTGATTTAGACCTTGCTTTTTTTAAAAAATTACTGCAGCTTATATTGGCGGTATATGCAGGTACACGTCTCTGTGTGGTTTAGGGTCATACAATGAAACGATGAGCGAAAACAAACAAAAAACCCAACCAAACAAAACCCCAGTCAGTCCACAAAAAAAAAAGACCTGAGAAGGTTTCTTGACTCATCGTCTTCCTCTAGTTTACACTTACGCAATGAATATTTTACTTTGAGTGGAAAACTCCATTGCCCTTATTATCTTGCTAGTTTCAGTCCATCGTTCCAACACCAAGGGACATCTGAATCCATATCCTTTCATCCAAAAAAATCAGCTCTCCTTCTATGCTATGTCACGTTAAATTTGATAACCAGCTCTGCCATCTTCATCCGGTCACTGAAGGAAAAAAACAACAATGCTAAGCAGAACCAAGCCATTAGACACCTTCCTCCAGGTCAACCTAACCAGACAAAGGGTATATCAACATTTTTTGAAGGCAAGTGGATGAAAGTAAGTGCAATTTGAAAAATCGTGTTCTTGTCTGGTGGAAACATACAAGACAGACTCAACAGTAGAGGGCAGACAATGAGATATCCATGTTTAAATTACTGGGTGGTGGGGCAGGGGGTGATTTAGGACTAAAAAAGCCTGAAAACACTGATTCAGAGAGACCGTGTCCTCATGAATTTTAGACTCTCTGGGTATAGCTCTCAGGCCATCTATGAAGCAACTGAGCTGCTGTTCACACAGTATGTCTCCATCTTGTCCAACGACTAAGAGAAGAAACCATCAACTTTCTGACAAAGTCAAAATACAGCCATGTACACTATTGCCACGATGAACCAGCCTAGACACCCTATCAAAACGTTGGAGATTGCTAACTGAGCTTGACTTATTAGTGAACCCAAGTTGTTCCACAGATTTACCGCCTCCAGGGGATGCTGATCCTTCAAACTGCTCTCACTCCTAAGGCAAGAGAGAGGCTCCCCTGTCAGCCTGGCCCTTCCAGACTGCAGCTCTCTCTTCTGTCCCTCCACCTGCTCCCACACCCCTCCCTCCCCTTTCAGGGCATTCTCCCACCTTCCCTGAGGACTTCAGTTTAGGTATACAGATTACTTTCCCATTCTTTCCCCTGCATGTTATTCTCAGCAACTTTAGACGTTGTGATGGTGCTTCTGGAATCTTGACCTTACAACTCCTACCCCATCAGCACCTGGTCATATGGGCTGCATCAAAAGCATCCTCTCCTCTGAGATTTGCACTCTAAGTCACCTCCCCTCTCACTCCTTTGCTGTGGCTCTCAGGCCAGGTCCCCCCCCACCCACTCGGTCCCACCCTTCTAACTACCTTCTGGCTACTCTTGTTTCTGGATCCAGTCTCCACTTGTGGCAAATGTTTACAATATTTTTCTTGCTAACAGCTTAAAATGCCTCACCTTCTTGATCCTCTAGTAAGAAGGAAACACAACAAGAGTTGAGTATTTTGCTTATTCATGTCACACCATCTTCTCTGGCCTACAGCACTGCAATTGCCTCATCGGGCCTCCCTGCAATAATCTAGGCAAGAGAGGATGGTGCCACGGCTACAGTGATGGCAGTGAAGGTGTTGAAAACTGTTCAGTTTTGTCCTTTACCTCTATTCTCAGAGCAACCAGAGTAATTATTTTAAAATGTCAGATAACGTCATTACCCTACTCAAACCCTCCAATGGCTTTCCCATCATACTTGAAATAAAAGCCAAGTAATGAAATGACCTTCTTTAAAAATCACTCCCCACCCCCAAACTTCCTATTCCCCTTCTTTGCTTTCTTTTTCTTCAGGCATCTCCTGCCACCTAACATTTTACGTGTTTTACTTATTTTGTTTATTTTCTCGACTGCTCCCCTGCGCGCCGTCCCCCAGTTAAGTTCCATGAGGACGGAGATTTTTGTTTTGCTACCTGTGGCATCCCTGGTACCTAAAAGACTGCTCAGTGTATAATGAGTGCCCGACAGATGTTCGATTAGGTGAGCAAATCAGCGAATACTACTTACTCCAGGCAGCGGATTTATCCTGCCCTGTCATATTTTCTTGTTCTTTATGTATTCACAAAACAAAAGCAAACAGTCTTTGTTTTCAGTGGCTGCTTCTTCTAAGCCTCAGCCCATGGTCACTCACACGCACGTCCCTTTCCTGCTCTGGTCTTGCCTGGCTGTGTGCTGCTCCTTGGAGTACACATTTTAGACACATTTCACTGACCGTCTGAACTCAAGAGATCCCCCGGCAGCCACAGTGATGTCTTTTCACCCTTCTGATGAGGAGCAATTATACGACTCCTCCTGGATGAACACGTCTCGTCTCCGTATCCAATTCGGAATTCTTATCAGAAAAACCTTTGCTTGTGTTCTCAGACTGGCCGAGAGGCCTGCAAGCAAATCTTCCACAGCCATTTCTCTTTTCATCCAGTCATCACCCCACAGCTTAAAATTCTCCGTTGGCTTTCTATCATCTTAAAATATAACCCAGCGATGAGGCCCTCCATGGTCTGATCTCTGACACCGCTCTGACATCTGCCAGGTGCTCGGGACACTAGCTTTCTTCCTGTTTCTTCAACGTGCCACGGGGGCTCGTCCTTCCCTCTTCCTGGGCCATTCTTCCTGCAGACCCTCACAGAGCCGGCTCCTGGGCATCCCTCAGAATGCCTTCTCCAGCCGCTCATCTGTAAGTATGGTGCCGGGCTTCCCTGGTGGCGCAGTGGTTGAGAATCCGCCTGCCGATGCAGGGGACGCAGGTTCGTGCCCCGGTCCGGGAGGATCCCACATGCCGCGGAGCGGCTGGGCCCGTGAGCCATGGCCGCTGAGCCTGCGCGTCCGGAGCCTGTGCTCCGCAACGGGAGAGGCCACAATGGTGAGAGGCCCGCGTACCGCAAAAAAATAAAAAATAAAAAATAAAAGTACGGTGCTTCCTGCTCTCGTCTCAGCTCTTCACGGTCCTTACACAGCACAGTCGGAAACTACCGTAGTTATTAATTTACTCATTCTGTCTCCCCCTCTAAAAACATTAGCTCCATGCAGCCAGGGATTTTGTTTTATTCACTGTTCTATCCTCATATCGACAACCGTGCGGGCACAGTGTGGATGTAAAGTGGATACTAGCTGAATGGATGAATACATGGATAAAGGCTGCCACCTCCTCTTCAGCACACGCTTCCCCGCTCATTTTTCCTTAACAGCAAGCTTTTCTGGGGCTGAAATCTGGGGTTGAGTTCCATCAGTGATACCTTGGATTTCTGTTTACTCCATTATATTAAACTCTTAGGTTCCCTTTTATCACCAATACGTATCTGTAGATAGTCATAAAGTTATAAAAATGGCATTTATGATCTTGCTTATCACTTTCTCGTGATAGTTCCTAGGCATCACCTCCAGAAGGGTAGCTTTTGGTGCGGTGGTTCTCCAGGGTCTACGGTGTTACCTAGACAATTTTCTTCTTCCATATTAACTCAGGCGAAAGTCTACTTGGGAAGGCAAGTCCCCACTTAAGAAAGTTCTTTCTCGTCTTTGCTGGATTCCTCCATTACCCAGTCACAGCCCCCACTCTGACTTCGTAACCCACAGGCCAGGGACCCAACGTTCATGCTTTGGCACCATCTACATGGATCACTTCCCATGCTCTCCCTTCTCTCCTAAGTCCTGACTTTGAACTAGAAAGAGGGATGGAAATAGCACTTGCTTCCCTAAGTCTTAATTTCCTTAGTGGGACTTCAAAGTCATTTAAGAAGAATGTGACCCCTTCTGAGGGTTGTGATGGACCCTCTTCCTTCAGGGACTGCCTCATCTTGACCATCCACTCCTGCGGCTCCAGTGACACACACCAGTGAGTCACATTCTTCCACTCGCTGACCTCTCGCCATGGCCTTGGACGGCTCTCCTCCCCTGGGAGTCTTTCTTCCTGGATTCTCCCCGCCTGGCAGAGTCCGCTGTGGGCGTAGAGTCAGAGGTTCTGAAGTCACAGCTGAGTCCTCACGTGGACTAGCTGTGTGAACTTGGCAAAGTCCCGCAACCTCACTGCATTTGCTTCTTCAGCTGCCTTTCTTCACGGAAGTTTCCAAGGATTAAATGCAAATATGTCTGGGAAAGTCCTTTGTGAAGAAGGATAAGGTGCTATTTAACTCTAAGTTGTGGCTATTATAGTCTTAGGAGCGTCCCTCATCACTGGGGAGGTAGAGCACAGATAATCGCACATTCCCCCAGGAAAACTGCTTCCTGCTGAGCCCCCGAGACACTCCAATTCTGCTGCTAGTGATACCAAAGTATGAAGGAGAGCACCTGTGCAACTTTCATCCGGAAAGGTCTATGGTTCCACTGGAAAGTGAAGACTCAAGAGACTCAGAAGGGTATCTCCGAGCTAATAATCTAAAGGGGGTGCTTTTGGGTTGGTCTGAAATAGTCATAAATGGAGAATCTTCCCCCCTCAGCTAGAAGCTCAGCGCCCTTCTAGGAGGGAGGTTAAGCCCCAGGAAGTCTCGTTTGCCCAGACAGAGACTAAGTCCTAGGCAGACAGAGTCACATCTCAGAGGGGCTGAGCAGGTTTGGATGGAGGATGGTAGACAGAGCGTCTCAGGCTCTGGTCCCCATCTCTGGCTTCCAACAACCAAATCTCAACAGAAGCTTGAATCCCAGGAGGCCTGGGATGAAACATCACTGAGGCCTGGCTGGTCAGGAACAGACACATGCCGAGAGCCCAAATGCTACTCGTGGCTTTTAAGAGCTTGGCATGACCTCAATTAAGCAATTCACGGAATCCGCAGAGGCTCTCCCACCAATTCAGCTCTCCCCACACCCATCCTCCCCCAGACCTTCCTGGAAAAAGCAACGTGGGATTGGCAATCACCTCATTCTTCCTTTTTCCTGCCAGCCCTCTGTATTTGCAAAGGAGTCGAGCCCAAAGCCTAACCACAGAGCTCAGAAAGTGGAGGCTGCTTCCTGCTCCTGGAGATGGCCCTGCAGTGGGCGGCCCACGCCCCCTCCTCGCTGTATGAATATCCGCGCTTGCGTTTCCTTTAAGGCAACACAAGATTTTGGTACTCTGTCAGGTCTGACTCTCTATTTTTTTAATGCCTTCTTTTAAGAGGCCCCTTTTCTTGGTTTCAAAGATCCACAGTTAAGAAATTCCCCCCAAATTTCTTAAATTTGTCTTTGGATGCAATCTTAATATGCTGGAAAAATGTCCCCCAACTGTCAGGAAGGGTGAATGTGAGCCAAACTTAATGAGGTCAGGCTCAAGTCAGAGCCAGGGAGTAAGGCTGAGAGGCCGTGCTCGGGGCCCCAGGGCGAGTAGCAAGAGGCTGAGAAACATCCCCTACCCAGCAGGTAGGCTGGGGGTTAGGAGTATCCTCTCTAATGCTTCTGGGCAGCATCCTTTCTGACACAGGCTCACCACTGTATATACAAGCAGGCTTTCCTTATTTGTAGATCTGAGTTTTGAGGGATGGGGTCATATTCTGATGCGCTGGGTCCCTGGATTTATGTGCCAGGAGTTGTTGTCAGTGGGTATCTTAATTACTTGATTCCTGGGAAAGTCTCCCTGTGAGGCCAAGCCTCACCAACAAATGCCACTTTATTTTCTCCTTTTGGTCCTTGGACTGTCGTTTAAATTAGTTGAAGCCTGCAGGCCCTAAGCTATATACGAGTTGATGCGCTGGTGCTAATATAGTGCAACAGTCTGGATTCAGGCACAAACAGCATGCTTGAATTCTAAGAGTGTGATTACTATTTGGTGACGTAATTGAAGAGAGCTGGCAGGCGCCGTGCAGCCCAGCTTGTGTATGGCTGGCTGTGATGAGAGAAACCAACGAAAGGGGAAACCTTCCGGCCCTCTCTGCAGGAAAACTTTTTTTCATAATGGGGGGCAAGCTCTGTTCCTGACATTGCAGTAGCCCTTGAGGAAACACCCCTCCCGCCGGCACCCATTAGTAGGGCCGACCCACAAGCCCTGAGAAAATGCCTACCTCTCCCCTTCCTCCCGTCAGCATGCCTGGACCAGAGCCCGCCTGGCGTTCTGCGAGTGGTAACCATGCCTCTCTTTTGGCTTAAACACTCCTCTTCCTACCGCCAGGCCTCTGGTGGTGGCAACAGGGCTTGCGTTCACGTCACTGGTCCACGTTCCCTGGGAGCATCCACTGGGCTAGAGCAGAGGTTTCACACTCTATGACTTTCAAAGACACGTATCAATCTTGTTAACCCAGTGTACACCGACACACACCTCAAAAAGCAATATTTACGTCTGCCATGTGACAGCCACTTTGATATTTTCTTTTCTCCCTGTGCAACTTAATTTAAAATGCACATGTCCATACACCAAACTGATTTCACAACCCCCAAACGGGTCCCCACTCACAGGTGGAAATGTGTAGAAAGGAACTTGGATAGCTGCTCCTGGTAGCTCCACAGCAGGAGATCAGGCTTTGACCAGAGATGAGAGCAACAGGTTCTACCGGATTCATTCGTGAATATTAACTGAGCACCTACTAGGTGCCAGGCACTCGCACAGGTGCTAGGCATATGGAGTTAAATAAAGTAAGGGTCATCTCTTGACTCGTGGGCCCAAGGTGAGCAGTGGAAAAAGGATTCACATGGAAAAAAATGCTTTGAATCAGTCTATTGAAAATATAATCAATCAGGGACACATGCAAAACAGAACAAATAATATTTCAGGACAAAACATTCTGGATGACGTTTAGGGAAATTTCAGATTTGGAAATGATTTCTGATTCAGTATCCACTTGGTGTGCATTAGCACTTGGCTAGAAGAGCCTCATATTCTAATCAATAACATTTAGATCTCCCACAGGTATGAATCAGAGATCCTTGTTTTATGAGCACATGAATATGGAATGATTTCTGCTTCCTCAGGGACCATTCATTCTGAAACAAACATGAATTTCATTGACATCGGCCTTTATGCCGTATGAGACCAAGTCCATATATACAAATCAGGAAATAACCAAAATTGACCCCATATCCATGAATGGTGGGGAGAAAATAGCAAACTGTTTGCTACAAAGAGGGTTTTACTGCAGAGGCCAGTTCCTCCATGCTGGTCTTGCAGCCCTGCCTCACAAAGCTTCTCTCTCTGATAATGTAGCTATCTGTAGCCCAGGGCACCAAGTCCTACAGTTATCTCCTGGAAGAAGCACTTACACACTAGGACTCTAACCTATGCTACATCCTTTCAATATTTCCATTCAAGTGCCCTTGAACAGGTAACATCACACTAGGCCGAGCTCAAGTATCTCAGAGTAAACACCAATGCTTTTTGAAGTCTTCTGTTCTTTCTTAAAAAGCGATGAGAATTTTGCATAAGCATACACACACAAAATTTATTTCAAAGCTCAAAAATATCTTCCCCCACCCCCAAATCTTCAGTTGAATTAGATGCTTATCCTCTGGATGACTATACTCTTCCGGTATCCTCAGCTACCACCCACATTACTCGAGCCCCAGGGTAAGAAGCATGGGCCTGGGGTGAGGGCTGCCAACATTACCAGTGGGGGAACATAGCACTCTCGGCTCCTGCATCAGGGTGGCCCTTCTGCTTTAGATGATGGACTGTAAAGGCAGCAACTGTGAAAGCTTCCGCCATCACCTCACCCCTAACGCTTACGGAATTCTAATATACCCAACGTGTACTGTGCACTTGCTTCGCTCTAGGCACTGTTCTAAGCGCTTATATTTTTAAAACTTAGATGATTCTTAGAACAACCTTTTAAGACAGGTATTAACGTGAACCCCATTACACAAGTAAAGAAAATGGAGGTCACACTGCTAGGAAACAACAGAGGTTAAGCTCATTTCCAGGTCTGCAGCAAAGTGCATTGTGCTTTTAACCACGGTCCTCCGCCCATCCTTGAAGAGCTGTGAATCTGTGTAGATACCATAAAATGGCATGATACGCAACAAGAATGCTTAATTACTAATCTCATCCTCAGAGTATATCATAAAAAGTTTTAGGGTCTACCCCTCTCCAGGTTTTTACAGAAGTAAGTCACATGCAAGTTTAAACATACCACCTTCTCAGACCGCTTCCTTCCCTTGACAATACGGTGGATGTTCAAGGTCACTGCAGAGTTAGGTTTAACCTAAGGTCTGGCTCTCAAGTCGCTCTGTTGATTATAAATGGAGAGACCTTAAATCTTCACACTTAGATGCCCAGTTTTTCACGAAGGGATCCAAGGCCACCCAGAAGGACTAGGCAAATTTGGGGAGGGAGTACCATTTACTCAGGATGAACAGGAACGAGAAACCAGCAAGTTAGATACCCCGGGAGCATGGTCTCCTGACCTAGCCCACGTATCTATACCGTGCCTGAGGCCTGAACTATCCAGGTTACGGGCACAAGTATCAATAAAGGAAAAGAAAGGCTCAGTTCAACTCTGACCGACTGTTGGCACCTAAGGGCTTCATCACTCCTTATCCTCCCCTTCAGGTCCCTTCCACAGCTCCCTCCTGAACACAGTCTTTGGTCCACGCAGGTAGACAAAGAGGTTCCCAAGCACCAGCAGGATAAGCAGGAGGCTGGAGTCACAAACCTGCTAAGGAGCTCAGTGTGCTCAGTGCTCGTTAATTAATCATTTCTGCAAGCTGTTGCTCGTCTTAACCATGGTAAGAATGACTGGGGCTGCCCAAGGTCAATGTTTAAGGATATACAAGAATCACCTGGGAGGGAGGCTTAAAAAAAAAAAAACCCCGAGTCCAGGACCTCAGGGATTCTGGATTTTTTTTTTTTCCCGGTATGCGGGCCTCTCACTGTTGTGGCTTCTCCCGTTGCGGAGCACAGGCTCCGGACGCGCAGGCTCAGCGGCCACGGCTCACGGGCCCAGCCGCTCTGCGGCACGCGGGATCCTCCCGGACTGGGGCACGAACCCGTGTCCCCCGCATCGGCAGGCGGACTCTCAACCACTGCGCCACCAGGGAAGCCCTGGAATGTTTTTAATAATCACCCCAGGTGAAAAAGCTTCCTTGTGGGTCAACATTCCTCTGCCAGTTTGGGTATGGGTTTGTCCTACACTCTATTGTAAGCACCACGGGGTCAGGGACTATTTTTATCCTCTTTGTTTCTCCAAAGCCCAGCACAACACCCAGTTCACTGAAGGAGTAAGAGTTAAACTAATCACCCCACAGAGATAGATAAAGCCCAGTACTCCGTCCTTTAGGCCACTGAGCACGATACGCAGCACTTGATTTGACTTGGGGAGGCGGACACAGCTGATTTAATCCTGGTGGAATCTGAACCTAGAGCTGGCAGAGTCTCATTGCCTTTGCCAGAGTAACAAGGTGAAGGATAAAAAGGGGAGGTGTTACCAGCATTTCTAGTTGTTACAGAGACGCGTGCTTAGCCCTTCAGCGAGGGACAGACATAAGACCTTGCCTTGCTCTGAATAAGTCTTAGATGGACTTGTCTGAAGGTCAGAGGAACATGAAGGTAGAATGAGATCTTTCAGGGTGTGGAGTGGTGGTTCTCCAACTCTCCTATGTGGATTCCTGGGGTAAGCCCAGAACCCAGGGGTTTAAACCTGCACCCCAGCTGACTCTTATGAAGAGGCCCTCAAGCCATGGTGAATTAGCACCTTTATGGGATTGTCAGCTTGAAACCAGCAACATTGATTTCCTACTCTGAAACCTGGTGGGCAGAGAAGGGGTGGCAGGTAAAAGAAAAACTTTACCTATCTCTGGTGAGAGTGAAATTTTATAACTTGAGGAGTGTAGGTTGGACATAGGAAAATGTTTCCTTGACAGGCTTGTAAAGTACCTGGAAATCTGTTGGAGTGTTATAGCACTCACTTCTCTGGAATTTCCTTAAAAACAGGATCTTATAAATAGGCTGAGGATTGGACCATATGTCCTTCTAAATATACTGTCAACCCTATATTTCTGTCCTGCTGTGTGTCATTTTCATACTTTATAGAGGTGTAGAGCTAGCAAGGGTGGGAAAATAAAATTATGTTAGTTACTGCCATCCTCAGCATGGCATTCAAAGTTTCCCTCACTTATGTTAGGCTACCATCAGGAATATTATCTAGCTGATACGTACCAATAAGCGAGTACAGAGGTCGAAAACACTGACAAACTCCTGTACTGGCTAGCAAATAATGACTGTCCCAAGTCCCCAACTGCCCCCATCTGCTGCTCTGGATTCTCCCCTAAAATCCCCATGATGTGGTAAATGAAGAATTAATGCGGGGCTTCCCTGGTGGCACAGTGGTTGAGAGTCCGCCTGCCGATGCAGGGGACGCGGGTTTGTGCCCCGGTCCGGGAGGATCCCACATACCGCGGAGCGGCTGGGCCCGTGAGCCGTGGCCGCTGAGCCTGCGCGTCCGGAGTCTGTGCTCCGCAACGGGAGAGGCCACAACAGTGAGAGGCCCGCGTACCGCAAAAAAAAAAAAAAAAAAAAAAAATCAGAGGAACAGAAGGAAATTAATTTTTTAGCAAATGCCTACTATATATCAAACATTGTACTCGGCTATAAAACAGTGATTTTCAGACTTATTTTAGCCATTATATTCTTAGGTGAAAAAAGAAAAAAAAGAATTAATGCGGACTTCCCTGGTGGCTCAGTGGTTGGGAATCCTCCTGCCAATGCAGGGGACACGCGTTTGAGACCTGATCCAGGAGGATCCCACATGCCGCGGAGCAGATAGGCCCGTGCGCCACAACTACTGAGCCCGTGTGCTGCAACTACTGAAGCCCGTGCACCTAGAGCCCGTGCTCCCCAACGAGAAGCCACAATGAGAAGCCCGCGCGCAGCAACGGAGAGTGGCCTCCTCTCGCTGCAGCTGGAGAGGGCCCTCATGCAGCAATGAAGGGAGGGAGGGAGGAAGAAAGAATTAATGCCTGGCACAGCAGCGGGGCTTCTGGGACCCGAATGTAGCCTATTCCTCCATGTTGACCATCAAAATATTTTGAATACTACCTTCAGCCTTCACATTCCCAGAACACAAAACTTATTTTCATGCCCCTGGGCTTCCACTTGTGCTATATACTCTGCTCAGAATGTCCTTCCCTCCTGCCCTCAACCCTCTTGAAACTCCTCTCCTATTTCAGACCTTCGGTTCAAACACGACCTTCTCCACTGAGTCTTCCCCAGTCCCTGTCTCCCCTCCTCAAAACCACTACTCCCTCTTCCACAGCCACAGGGCCTTTTTCCTTCAAACCCCCTTTTTGTAAGCCCTATATTCTGTCTTGCTTTAGTTATTCATGCACAGATTTCAACAGATCTACCTCCCTCACTCCTGAGATTTTAAGAATAGATTTATATGGAAAACAGTATATCATTTGATCAATTTCCAGAAAGCCGGCCATTCCCTGGGCCAGCTGACCATCTCTAGGACGTGAGCACAGCCTTATCTGACAAGATCCTTCCTACTTGGGGACACGCTTTGGCCACTGAGGGTCTTGGAAACCCGGCTCCTGGGCTGTGGCTCAGGAGGGATGCAGCAGTGCCTCATCAGGTCCAGCGCAGAGGCAGATGGAAAGTCTGTGGATGGATTAAAAAAAAAAACCCCAAACAAACAAACAAAAACCCCCCACAGGCAAATAACACAAAAAACACCCTACCCAGCAGCCCCCAGTGACAGAGGGGTTTCCGACTGTACTGAGGGGGGGTCTCTTATAGATAAGTTGGCACAGCAGCTGTCAGACAGACCTGCCCAGCGGAAGTGGCCAGCACTCCCTGATCTTCAGTCTCTTGCTTCTCTAAACTGCCTCCCTTTTTCTCTTAGGTTTTTAGCCTCTCATTACAATTGAGAAACAAGCCTCTCAACACGTATCATTAGGCCGTAAACCTCCCGAGGCAAGGGTCAGATCTCGTTGGCCCTTCCAGCCTCCATAACGTCTAATGATTATATTATCAGACACACACAGCACTTACTCCATGCCAGGCTCCAGTCAATGCAATCAACCAGAGTAACTCATGCCATCTGATTATTATGCTCGGCCATTAGCTCCATTTACATACGGGGAAACTGAGGCAGAGAGAGGCAACACGATGTGTCCCAGCCACACCTGGGGACTGTCCCCGCCAGGCGGTCTGGCTCCATATCCCTTGTTCTTAACTACGAGGCAATGTCTAATATGCCTCAGATGTACAGTAAAGGCATGTCAAATATAAAAACAAGTGGGTCCTGGGGTTCCTTGGCTAAAAGGACACTGGCTATTTTAACAGGGATTTGGGCAAGCACTTGACACCCTAAAACTTCCCCAGATGACTGGGAGAGCTAAGTTGCCCCCACCCATGTACTGGACAACCCCAAACAACGATCACTGGGGAGAAGCGGCAGAGACCCCGCTTCTCGGAGGTATATGAAGGGGCACAGATAAGTGTGTGACTGAGGGAGAAGGAAAAGCTTGGAAGCAGTTTGGCCACTTTAGGAACAACACATTTACACTTATCATTAAAGCAGAGAGAGGCGTAGGAGTGTGTAAAGGGTGAGAGGACGACCAGGAGGGAGCAAGCTGGTTGGGCATCTCTTTCCTTTCTCCTCTCTGTGGCCTGACAACGCCTGTCTTGGTTTCCAACCATTTGCAAAGATCTCTCAGCCTCTCCTGGCCTCATGGGCAGGGCGGCAGGGAGGAGGGCGGGGAGCAAGGAGTCATTTATCACTGTCGGGAGATGTGCTACACGCAGCAGGGCCGGCTTTCCTCCCTGCTGCTCCTGCAGCCAGAGCCGCAAATCTTGAAAAGATGCAGAACATGCACCTCGCAAATAACCATTCATCATCGCTGCTCTGGGAGCCCGGGAGCGGCCCCTCCTGACGTGAGGCTGACCGGCTCTGCCTTCAGCCCGGGCCCCAGCGGAGCTGGGAACACGGGGACTTCTCAGGCACGTAATTCCTGTTCTGGCCAATCCCCATCTACTACAATCTACTGAGGTTTGGGGTTAAAATTCTCTGAAATGCCATCCAAGCCCCTCTTCTCTCCACGAAGACAGATTTCCAGATCGCTTTCAGTAATCAGACTGCAGCCAAGGTGGCCCATAATCATTAGATTTGAAAACACAAGTTGCTAGGAGGAAATTAATCCCAGGTTTAACTCGGGAATGGCCTGCTTTCTCGTGAAGTAGTTATAAAATTAAAATGTGCTATTTCTCCGGTGAGTATAAAAAGCCTCCTCGGTGAGGTCTGTGGCCCAACAGTAACGTCAGAATTTACACCAAGGAGGGACCGGAAAAACCCTTCCGTGCCTCAACGACGGGCATCTGGCCCATCTGCAGGTAAATTTCCAAAGACTGGGTTAAAGGTGATTAAAATCAAGAAGAGGAAGAGGTTTGAATTTTCAAATTACTCCTTAAAACTCAAAAGTCAAGCTGCTAGACAATGCAGGCTTTCCTAGTAAGACTAATAATGCTGAGCTAATTAGACCCAAAGGCATGGCCAACATATAAAGTCAGCCCAAAGGAGGGACACTGTCCCTTTAAAATCTGCCTGGGGGTCAGTGGAAAAGCTAATGAGGAGTGTCAGTTGGGGCTGCTTTATTAGGTGGTCCTCCAGAGGATAAAGCCTGGGGTTTCTGTAACAGGGCTTCTGTGCTTGATTCAATAAATCAATTTATATTAAATGCGGGTATGGCTCTGGAGCTGGCTTCATAAAGCATTCTGTGGCATTTCTCAATCTGCTTATCCCCTTCCCTGTCAGCCTGCCTGAACGCACTGTCAGAGGGCCTTGAAAAGAGCAATAAAAAATAAGACAGAAGGCGTATCTACGTTATTTGTGAAACTCGACCCAGCAGCTCCAGACTCATGCTGGGAGGCTGCTTCCAGTGAGTTTCTCTCCAGAAGATGTTTGGATGGTTGGTAAGAAGCCCAATGCTGTGGGACTGCAGCGCTCAACCCCGAGCTGGGCTCCAGGCTGCAGACTGAGAATTAAGGTCACCCCGAACAGAAAGGAAACGGTTGCAAGGGAAGTTGCTTTTCACTCCGATCCTCAGGGTCTGAAATGCTCTTCAAGAAGTGAAAGGAAAAGCAAGATGAATAAAAGCGCCCTAAGCTGGCACAGTCCAGGAGGTGGCGGGGAGCAAATGGAGGAGGGAGGTGTGCTACTGACCAGGGCAGATGGAACGCGTCTTCCTTCAGGCTGGCCAGCAGGCTCGCCAGTGAGTGACCGCTGCAGACCGTCATCCCTAAACACAGTGACTTACGCCCCTGAAGATCTCAAAAGGAGAGGAAAGCCCATCCCCCACTTTTGGACTCTGTAGCGGGGCCAGAAGCCACAACACATGGCCACACCATTCCGTTCTCCCCATCCAGGCTCAGCTTTTTTTTTTTTTTTTTTTTTTAACTCTTTGCTGTTGGGTTGTTCAGTTACAGACAGCTCCTGGCACCGTCCCTCACCCCAGTTAGACCCGCATCCTTACATCATCTAGACTGCGGTGCCATCTGGTAGGACTTTTTGTGATGATGGAAATCTATATCTGCAATGGCCACTTCAGTAGTCACAAGCCACATGTAGCTCCTGAGCAACTGAGATGTGGCTGGTGTGACTTGGGAAATGAAGTTTTACTTTTACTTAATTTAAACTAATTTACATTTAAATGGCCACAGGTGGCTAGTGGCCACTCGGCTGGAGTGGACACAGAAGAGAAAAGCTTTCCTTTGCCTTCATAAAAGTAGTGAACGCTACGAGGAGAAAATGGTGGTGGACCCCACTCTGTTCCCAGGGGAAAAGCCTCTGATTTGCTCTTAGTTTCAGGGGAAGGACAAGAGGGAACAATTACCCTGATGTGCCATCAAGTTAGAATCATAAAGAGTTAAGGGCTGCAAGAGATAAAAATGAAAGGTTACCATCACTGGAATGTTCCTACTGGAATCTGTCTTTCCCAGAAGCTCTGAAAAGCAGAGCAAAGCCCTCCCGCCACCAGGCATGGAGGTTGGCAGTGAAGGGCAAAGAAAGTATTTTATCAAACGAGAGACCGAGGCCCAGGATTGGCCCAAGGCCCCAGAACCCTGGCAGAGCAAGGAGCAGTATCCAAGGAGCTTATCTCCCAAGGCAGTACTCTCCTTCCTAAGTAAGCCATGCAATCTCAAGTTACTGGTCCAGCCTGCCCCTGAAACAAGACCATTGTAAATGTTAAAAAGGCTCTGCTTAAAGAAAGAATTCTGGTGTACTTTACTCTTAACCAGAACCATCTGGAAGCAATCTTGCATTCACACGATGGACTTCTCCTCGTCTTTGGCCCTCGCTCTCAACAAATCCCATCAGCCCAGGAACAGCTGCTGGAGAATCTGGCCTGACGCCAGGGATGAAGCTACAGCGCCCTCCCTTGTCCTGCCGGGGCCCCGGCTTGCTCATCACCCCACGCGGCTGGACACACAGCACCAAGAGCACAGATCGCACACAAGAAAGCGAAATCACCAGCGGTCACAGGAGCAGGGACTTGGTGCCACAAAGCCAGCTGTGAGAAACTGTTGTTTCAGCCCGGTAACACAGATGCCTGCCAGCAAATTACGGCCCGAGACGGCTCAGAGGGCCGTGGGTCTGGACGCTCTGCTCACAACGCCAGCTAGCGTGCGTCCTGCAATAGCAGCTCCACACAAAGGGCCAGGGAGGAAGGGCAGCAGCTCGCGCTGAGTCCAAGGCCAGAGTTCTGGCGCCAGGACCAATGACACCAGGCACAGAAGGCGAGAGCTGGGGCGCGTCAGAGACCGACTCAGCACTGGGGGCGCTGTTAGAAAATGCCTTTGTAAATCGAGCCACTGTATAAACTACCTGAGCAGGCTGGGAAAGGGTTAGGGTTAGGAGCCAGGTGAGAGACGGATTTCATTAGGAAGGTCCTGGTGGCGGTAACCTTTTGTCCTCTGTGCAACCTGGGCCTGCCAAGCCGCTCCACAGTCTCCGAGAAAGCGTGAGGGTGGGAGAGAAAGGATCCCCGTCAGGAGGCAACAGACTCATCCTTAATTATGAGACGAGGCTTCCCAGAGCCGAGGCCCTCCCCCTCACTGCCTCCCGGCTGCAGACACACCGCAGCAAGCTGGCAGGGTGCTCCTCTAATGAGAGCGATCTATTTTCCTAAGTAAAGGAGACTCGGTTCTTTGGGGATCTTCCCCATCATCACCACGTGGCCCCAGTCCACGCACAGACTTCAGTGACGAGTGGAAAGCATCACCGTTTAATTTGGCCAGTGGTCCATCAGGTCAGACTGGGAACTAGAAAAGTTACCACCTCAGCAGCTCCTGAAATGCGTCATTCCATCCTCTTGTCCTCTAAAGGACTGTCAAGGAGACACTGATCCTGGTAGATGGAGGTCCCCTGCTTAAATTTCCATCGCAGCTCAGAACTGAATAATTATGTCTGATCTTACCCTGAAAAAAAGTTGATGCGTCGTAACAGAAAGAGCCCCGGGCTGAAAGTCTGAAACCTGGGTTATTCTGACATTTTTGCACTAGTGGAAGCTGAGTAAACCACTTAATCCCCTCTGAGCCTCAATGTGCTCAACTGCAAAATGGAACGAGGAAGAGGAGACATTGGGCATTTGGCAGTTCAGCACTGTAGTGAACAGTGTATACCCGGAAGTGAGGCTGTCTGGGGTCACAGACTGGCTTCTCCTCTTACTAGTTGTGTGACCTTGAGCAACTCGGCCCCTGTGCCTCAGTCTCCTCATCTGTAAAATGTACCTAGTTCCTAGGACTGTTCAACAGGAAGAGTCATGTAAAGGTCTCATCACAGTGCCTGGCCCTTAGCTCTCTCACTCACTGTCAGCCTAGCCCCATGATTAGTGGGGGACAAGCAGGCAGATAAAAATGTCCACAACTAGGTCTTTGCTACAAGCGTTCAACAGCTGGCAATAGGTGAACCCCTATTTGTTAGAAAGGTTTCAGAGACACAAGTTCACAGGCCAAGGCTAACTCGGAAGGCAAGAAACATCAAGGAGAGACGAGGTAAGGACTTATCTGTCTCCCTGAGCATGACCCATTGCCAATACTCACCATTCCACCTTCAACCAATCCCAACAGCTTGGTAGTCAATTGAGGCTTTTGTGAGAAAAGGGATCCTGCTGATCCTCATCTCTCTTTCCACTGAATTAATTTGCCGGCCCTTCCTTCTCTATAGACAACTCAGAAAGGTAGGAAGGGCTTCCCTGGTGGCGCAGTGGTTGAGAGTCCGCCTGCCGATGCAGGGGACGCGGGTTCGTGCCCCGGTCTGGGAAGATCCCACATGCCGCAGAGCGGCTGGGCAAGATGTAAAGAGCTCTCCTTTTCCTTAAGCATCATTTTCAAATCGTAAGTAACAACAGATAGGAAATATACAAAGACATACATCAATCTCTGCTCGTAGCCAAAGCTGTGAGCCAACAGCCATGCAGGGAACTTTGCTGCAACAAATGAGCAAATCATGTCTGACGGAAGCCATTCTCAGTCTTGGCTTCTCAGTTAATTCGGTACCTTCTGTGGAGTTCCGTACAATTACAGAGAGCCCATTTATGGGCTATTTACTTGCTTAAGACCCCGCTAATGTGTGTTTGCGTGCACGTACCTGAGAGAGAGAGCAAAAAAGAGAGTAACTGTGTGTGTATAACGTTGGATGTAATCTAATCCCTGAACTTATCTGCATTTTAAAAAAACTATAAAATGGGGTAATCTTTGGCCATTTGTTTACCAAGTTGGTTTCAACTGCTGAGATCTCATTTGCCTTTTTGGCACAGAAAAAACATACAAACAGCCTTGCCTCGAGCTCAACATGGCTCGTGTGCAGGCTCCTCATTCCTACCCTTCCCACTAACCACCTACACGTCGGCCTGCCCCCCTCAACTTCTGTGGATCACACTCTTCTTCCTTTCATCCAATAAACAAACACGGCCTGTCGCCTACATGTCGGGCACAGGACGAGGCATTGGGCTGCCCCCCAGGGGGCTTACAGACTAGTATAATTCGAGTAATTGATGACTTACCTCTTACATTTATCCCTTGGCCTAAGTCATCTAGTTTCTTGTTCATTTCCTTGCCTTCCCTGTTTTCTGCTTCCATCCCTCTATTTGGCTCTAGGGATCTCACATACATATTGCTATGACAGTTTTTCTCTGGGTACCTGAATCTGCTTTCTCTCCTGGTCAGTCTCCTTCAAACTCCTCTTACAGCAAGCTTCCCACAACATCGCTTTCATCTTTTCATTCTCCGCCGAAACACACAAGAGTAACTTGCAGCCTCCCACAGTAAATCCTAATGTCTCTGCCTGGCTTCCCATATTCTGTTATGTTCCCTCGGTACCAACTCAGTCTAATTTCCCACAGCCGCTCCCCCCCACCCCCCCAATTCTGGCCATTTCCCGCGCTGTCTCTTAGATCTGCTCTTTTGGTTTATGTGTTTACAACCACGTGGGTTCCTACCCCGGGATGCCTTTCCTTCCATCTTTCCAAATTCTACAAAAACCAGACCAAACTCTGCCACGATTTTCTGAATTACACAATCCCTCACCTTAAACTTTTCTGTAAGGAGTCCTGATTTTGCTGACTGATAAAAATGAATTTGCAAGAAAACCCAGTCTGGGGCAACGAAACTCCAGAACTCAGAGCTGCAAATACGGTGAACCCTTTCTGATAAATCCGATCACGTTTTAGAGCAGGGGTAAATATTTTAGGCTCTGCTGCAACCACTCACCTGCTCTGTTGTTGTATGAAGGTAGTGACAGATCAAACATAAACAAACGAGCGTGGCTGTACTCTTAAAACTTATTTACGGAAAGGGATAGGGGGTGGAATTTGGCTCTCAGGCCATAACTTGCTGACCCTTTTCTAGAAGAAGAGAGGATACTGGTGAGGACCTTCTCTTTGGATGGCAAAGGACAACCGGACGTGCCTTAGATCATCCTCTGATCCTCCCGAGTGGCTCGACTGTCTCTTTAAGACAGTACGTACCCTAGGAGTAGATTCCCAGGCTAGAAGTCATCACCATGGGAATTTGGGCTGTGACCATCTGTTATAGCTATTCCGATCAAAGAAGAGATAGTGGAATTTACTTTGTCACCTGTGTTGGGGACGTGGTGAGGAAAGAGGCCACTGTTTCCTTCTGCTGTGACCTCCAGCCTGGCAGGAGGCTCCCTGGTCAGGATCGCAGGGCCTAGAGCACATCTTCACCTACACTTCTTTGCGCCAGGCACTGCTCTCTCATTTCGTCCTTACACCAACCCTATGAATTTTAAGTACTTTATCATCATATCTATTTTTCAGTTGGAAGAAACCGATGAGGTCTTAGTCAGTGTTAGCTACTGACACACACAAACGGTTTTGGTGCCTTATATCGGTGTGTTTGGGGAATAAGATGCCCCTTGCCGAGAGTTCTCATTTCGATATGAATGTGATGAAATCATGAGGACAGCTCATTACCTCTGGTCCTTACAATCACCCTTCAAAGAGGATTCTTTTCACTTTATTCATGGGAAATGGCACTCATAGGGGTTAAGTAGTTTATCCAACTTTGCCTATTCAGAAAGGTCAGAGTTATGATTCAAATCTAAACTGGTCTGGCCAAACAGAGCTCTGGTTCATTCCTTTGAGCCCCGCTACCTCTTTAGTAACCCTAACCTAAAAACCCGCGTCTAATGTGTTTTTAAAAGCCCCCCCAATGATTGCTCTGTGTGAAGTGAAGGAATTACATCAGCTTCGTGGGTCTAGTGTCCCCAAGGAGGGCCTCAGAGAGCAGAAAAGCAAACCAACACCCAGATGGGAGAACTGGCGCCCAGGCGAAAGCAGCAGAAGTGGGCGTAGCCCCTTTTCCTTCCCCACAAACCCAGGTCTCTGGCCGCACCTCCTGATCCAAAGTGCGGAAGTGGCTTTTTACGGTGGTGGCGCTTCCTTCACACACGCTGCAGCAGTGCCAAGGCAGAGGGAAGCGTATTCTTACCAGCCTGTCATATTAAAATCCCTGTAGAGCATCTTCTTCCCAAGTTCCTTTCTCTGTACTCTCCTTGGAAACTCCAAATGTGTGAACTCATTTCCCAGCAAGTGAGGCTGCATGAATGCCTAATAGCAAAAAGAAAAGAAAAGAAAAGAAAAAAAAAAAACCCACACATATTTAGAGGAAAAAATAAGACCCAAGGATGTTTTGCAAATTGAGACAGCCCACATTTCAGAAACAAGAACAGTGTTCTCAAATTTTAAGGGAGATAAATAGACTGAAGACTCTAAATACAAATAGAATATCAACAAATAAAAATCATGAATCTAACTTATCAAGGAATGTGACATTTTCATTGGAGATGATAAAACTAATGGTAATCAAAGACGTGTATCTCTCAAGCAAGGAAAAGGTTCACTTTTTAATTCAAATCCAAGATGGTTTCACTTGGGCTGAACGGCACGGTGAGGAGGTAGGGAAGCTCCCCGACTCTCTCCTCCTTGGCTTTCTCTACTTGCCTCCTATTTGTACACCTAGTTAATGGGCCTGGCCTCTGAAAGCTGCATGTGGGTCTCCATGTCAACACAATGGCCTGAGACAGCGGGTTGGGACTGGATGCACCAGACAGGAACTTTCTGTTGGACTCCCTCCATTTTGCTCTGCAGTAATTTGATCATGTAATTGGAAGACTGTTCCAGAACAGATGGCTACTTCCCCTCCCCCAAATCTCTGTTCACACTACAAAAGTCTTGAGCAAACAGCCACTTAGGGAATTGCTTTGAAACAACAAACAGTCTCATTGTCACACTCAAAATTCAAATCCAGTTACCCAAGAGATGAAACGCTCAGGTATGGACTTCCCTGCTCAGAGGCCACACCCTGTAAGCAGAGCTGCCCTGGAGCCATCCCATACCAAGCCGTATACCTGCTTATTAGCAGTGTACTGGAATGGATCTTCTCTCTCTCTCTCTCTCTCTCTCTCTCTCTCTCTCTGGCAGGGAACAGAGTGGGTGGAGCAAATCATGGCCTGGCACTGTAGGAAAGCCAGGGCTCCCTGCCATAGGACAGATGGCCATATCCTCGGTCTCCTGGAAAAAGGCATCTCCCACAGCCTCTTTCCCCCAGGACCTGACACTGGCAGATCTCCCACTGATTCGCATGGTGGTCTGGAGGTCTCAGCTGGATGCTAGTCATCAGAAGCTAAGCGCATCGAGAGTCAAAGGAAGCAATCTGAATTATCTCCAGGCTGGTCAGATGGGCCCGGCTAAAAGAACTCTGAGCCAGTGATGCTGAGCAGGCTTTGGGGACAGGATGGGACAGGACTGAGAATGAGAAGAGAGGCAGTCCTGTCTGCTCTAACCAACAGGTTCCAGGTCGGAGGGGAATTCTGGATCATCTTCGAGGGGCCCTGAAACCTCTGCTGGGGCTGAGGCTTGGGCTGCCTATGGGTATCAAGGACACTTGAACACTGGGTTTTACAGAGAAGTTCCTTGGGGAGGGAGGGAGGGAGGGAGGAAGGGAACTAATGTTCATAGCGCAGGTCAATGGGGTAGGCTTTGGGTGAAACGAATTTGGGTTTGAATCCAAGCTCTGCATTTATAAGCTGTGTGATTTTAGTGGGTGATTTAACTGCTTGGGCCTCAGTCTCTTTACCTGTACACTGAGATTAACTGCAGATTTATCACATACTGTTTTAACAATGAAATGAAATGACATCTACAGTGCACTTATCATGATTGTCTCTGCTCGTAAAAAGAAAATAATGTAACCCTCTAGTGATTATGGAGCCCTATTACATCCTGAGTACTACAGTAAGTATTTCTTGAGCTCTCATTGCACCCCCGCCAACCTTATGGGTGGGACTGGCTACCTAATTTGTGGGGCCCAGTGCACAAGGAAAATATGGAGCCTCTATTCAAAATTAAAAATTTCAAGAGGGTGACAGCAGAGCATTAAACCAAGTGCAGGGCCCTGGGCAACTGTACAAGTCACGCCCACAAAGCCAGACGTACTTACAGGGTAGATACCATTTTATTCCTCTCCTTTATTTTGGTCCACCCATGAAAACGAAGGACCGGAAGCATTAACAGTCAATGAACAGCAGAATTTTATGTACCCTCGATCATCTCTCAGAACTTTGGGACTGAATTAGCATGGCGTTTTTGTCTACCCCCAGCCCTCCAAGCTGGAGGGACACTGATTTAGGGGTTACCATGTGTCAGGCACTTGATACAGCTTATGTTATTACCTCAACAATCCTACAAAGCACATGTCATAGACTCAATTTACAAAGGAGGAAATGAACGTCCAGAGAGGTTAAGACACCTAGCCCAAGGCTATCAGCCAGGAATGGGTGGTTCAAGAGCTTAAGCTTAATATCAAACCCATAACCTCCATCCTAACCCTTACGTTGGCCCTTTAACCTGCACACATTTACAAAAAACAGTCAGTGGGTAACAACAGGCCTGTGATCCATGCCAAGTATGAACCACAAATAGGCACCCATGACGATCCAGTTAACAAAAAATTACAGATCTGCACACAACTTGGCCATGAGGATGTTCCTCAAGTAGCGAGAAGAAATCATTTAATAATACGAGTGATTAAACTAGCATAAATCCATACAAAAGAATTCTGTGCAATCACATACAAAGGTGTTATACAGAATATGTAATTACATAGATAGAGCTGATCTATTTGTGAAAAACAGCATATCAAACAATGTGTCTGTGAGTGTGCAAGTGTATGAGCTTACGTGAATCGTGTCATATATATATACACAGATCTATATAGGACATACATGTATACATAAATGAGTATGCATATATATAAACATAGGTACACAATACACATATACATTACATAACACATAGGTTAAGATGCAAAGGCCATTCCTAAGTACATTTTGTACCCTCGTGCCCTTTCTGCTGGAATACATTTGCCTGGGCAGTTGTACCGGGAGAAGTCTGCAGGGTTGCTGGGAACTCCCCAGCACCTTGCCGTCTGCAGGGGCCACCTCGCCTCTCCTTCTGGGGATAGGCAGCCTCAAAGGGGCCTTGAACCATGTGTCACCTGTGACATCTGTTGCCCCTTCACATGCAGAGCCTTTCAGGGTCTCAACAAAACTCCTGCTTCTCCCCTTATAACAACAGGCTACCGTATTTCATCAGTTCTAAGATGCCCTTTATTAGATGCACCATTATTTTGTTACCTCTAAGGAAGTGCAAAAAAAAGCTGCCAATTAAACGATGCACGGTGCTTTCTTTACCACTTCAAATTTTTAATTTATTATTTTTGAAAGAACTCCTTTAGACATAGACAAAATTCTACTATCTATCACTATTGTGCATATTTAGGAGGGAATATGTAAGTGAAGTGTATCAGTTAAGATTGTTCCAAAACATTTTCACATTTAGAATCCAATGGCACTCACTGCTTTCCAACTCTGAATAATCCCGTGTTCGTGATTCTCCACACAAGAGCGGGCTGTGTTTCAGGGGTGCATCGGTCATGCAGCACTTCTTAAACAACCCACAGAAGAACTGCAAGACAGAAGCCAGCTTTGCAACCTTCCAGAGCCCGACTGCTTCTGACTCCCACTTCGGGAATGTGGCTGAGCAAGTCTGGTCACTCCTCCCCAAGCCCCTCTGCATAACTAGTTGCATCCAAAAAGTGCTCCCCTTTTGTCTGCAGGGTTTTCCTTCAAGCTGCTGGATGCCAGTCCTGAAGTTCTGGTGCTGCTCTTTTGATGTTTGCTCATGCTTAGGAGATGACAGCCATGTCCTGCCTGCCACCTGGCTGACAGCAACATTCAACTGTAAAATATCCCAACTTCAAGTATGTCAAAAGGTAAGAGGAAAAAGGGTGCCCTAGCTCTGAGGAATTATTGTGATATTCATCCCGCGTTGATACGGATGTCACACCCTTGGATTTCTCTCTCTTTGTGGTTATTTTTCTTCCTCTGGCTGGTTGCCACAGTACATTTCACATGTTACATGACACATTTTCCATTACAATCATGCCCACCACAGAATGCATGTGTATTCCATGTGTACCTAGGACATATCCCGCCATGACGTATTTTTACACTGCTTTAAAATCACCATCTGCGCTAAAGTAGCAGGATACAAAATTAATGCAAGAAATTTTTTGCACTCCTATACATTAATGATGCAAAATCTGAAAGCGAAATTAAGAAAACATTTCCATTTACCATTGCAACAAAAAGAATAAAAGACCTAGGAATAAACCCACCTAAGGAGACAAAAGACCTGCATGCAGAAAATTACAAGACACTGATGAAAGAAATTAAAGATGATACATACAGATGGAGAGATATACCATGTTCTTGGATTGGAAGAATCAACATTGTGAAAATGACTACACCACACAAAGCAACCTACAGATTCAATGCAATCCCTATCAAACTACCACTGACATTTTTCACAGAACTAGAACAAAAAATTTCACAATTTGTATGGAAACACAAAAGACCCTGAAGAGCCAAAGCAATCTTGAGAAAG
>NC_041219.1:80361752-80376006 GCF_002837175.3 Physeter macrocephalus | reverse complement strand
CTGATTCACTTTGTTATAAAGCAGAACTAACACACCATTGTAAAGCAATTATACTCCAATAAAGGTGTTAAAAAAAAAAATCACCATCTGCATCCTAGTTGTAGGCTTCCTTCTTATCAACATTTTCAATACTCACTCCTGTTGTATTTGTCAGACCTGATGGAGTTACTGATGTTAAAAAACAACAGCAACAACAACAAACTCAAGAACTAAGTACAAGTAGAATATGTGGCTGATGAACGAAAAATGAGATGCTAAAATATAATGGGACACATACCTGTTGTTTTTCTGAGGAAAACACACACTTATTAGTGTATTTTTTTGTGTAATACTCATGAAAGTTTGCATAGATAGTCTATCTTAGCTCAGGCTGTCATATCAAAATACCACAGAATGAGGGATTTAAAACAACAAAAAATTATTTCTCATAGCCTGGAGTCTGGGAAGTCTAAGATCAAGATGCCAGGAGATTCACTGCCTGGTGAGGGCTCTCTTCCTGGCTTGCAGACTGCTGCCTTCTTGCTGCATCTCACAAGGCCTTTCCTCTGTGCTCTCGTGGAGAGAGAAATCGAGCTTTCTGGTATCTCTTCTTATCAGGAAACTAATCCTATCAAATCAGGGCCCACTCTTATGACCTCATTTAACCTTAATTACTTCTGTAAAGGCCCTATCTCCAAATTCAGTACATTGGAGTTAGGGCTTCAACATACGACTGTGAGGGGAGGGATACATACATTCAGTCCATAACATGGTGTTATATGTATACATGTTTATATATGTACATACATTCAAAGTCATCAAAATATTATACAGTATTATCTGATGGTTTTCTTTTTAACTTATCTATATTCATGAATATTTCTACCACTGAACATGGATTACTTTCATTTTAAAAATACTCTAAAATTTGTTATTTTTTGAGAATCCAGTTATTAAACTATGTCTTAAAAAATTGTTGAAAGCAGCTTAACTGCCCCTTCTTACTCCAATAGTTTGAGGGAATGCTAAAATCACTGGAAAGGGCCACCCAGGCAGAGGCTTGGCTCCAATGCAGGGGATGCTAATGCACATTGCTTCCCAACGGGCCAGCACAGATATTTTGTTCTCAGAAGCAGAGTGGCCCAGCAACCTGGGGACTCAAAAATTTCTTAGGATCTGCCCAGCATTCAAATAACATGGACTGGTTAGCGTTACTTCACTAGTGCCGGACTGCCCTGCTGGAAGCATTGCTCAAGTCAGCATTTTGGAATCTTGAGCCTCCAAAGTGATTTTACTTATAATACAGTGTAAGCAACACACACAAATTTTAGAGTCTGCAAAACGTGGGAGCTGGAATTTGTTAGGTTCCTTTCAGCACGAAAATCCAATGATTTTCTGACCCCAAACCTGTAGGATTCATGGACAGTTCTGGCATATTTTACTCCACTGTTCATACCTGGGCAGCTCATAAACATGTGTACATGACGACTGCCCCTTTCCAAGGCACACCTCCTAGGGATGCCGGCCTATTAAAAATGTGGACCTTAATGGGATCAATATCCAAAATGGCGGCAAGCACACATTTAAGGTCCCATGTCCACCTGCAGAATGAAAATTCTGGACACTCTCCTACAGCCTCCTTATTTATCTGCTATGCTTGGATATATTTTAGCTTTTTCTCTTTGATGATGCTATTTGGATATATGTATGATATATCTGCGTGATGACACAAGTATACCAGCTACACTTAAATATGTTCATTATTTTTAAAACCTCAGCTACACTTTAGTGGCTAGCATAGCACTGATCACAGTAAAGGCTCTAAATAAGTATTTGCTGGAAGAATGAATACAGAACATTCTGACCTGCTTTACACAATCACCTTTCAGTGATCATTGAAACTTTACAAAATAATACAACATAGCTTTCAATCTTTAGAAAAAGATAAAACTTAGGTCCATGGCACATAAAAACAATCTTGGACACACATTACATATTTTGGGTTTAGTTAACTTTTTATAGTTTCATAGATACCTTCCTGTAAAACAACAAGCATGTGGGTGCAGTCATACCATTGAAAACCCTATGATATTTTACAATCCTAAGAACATCTAAATTATATTGTCTCTTCTCTACTGAATAAGCATGGCAACCAGAAACCTAGAAATGTGTTTTATACTAAAATCCAATTTAAAGTGTGCTGGCCTGCCGCATGTAAAAAAAACAAACAAACAACAAAAAAACTGGACCTCTTTTTGTACCTCCATTTTTATCCTAAATTTTGAGGCTTTCCTTCAAGGAAGCATAACTGAATGCTCCTAACTGAAGGGAGAGGGGTGGAGGTACACCTGGAGTTCAGGTGTGCACCACAAATGGTACCTGGGAAGAAAGGCTTGGTAACCACTGCCCACGCAAAACCAAACGCACGGTAGGTGGTCAAGAGCCTTAAGGACTCTGGATCCAGAGTACATGTTTGCTTAAAAAAAAAAAAAAAAAAAAAAAAGAGCGTAGGACATATCCTTGACACTTAAGTGTCAGGGAAGCTAATAAGAATACATTTCCAGACATGGTTACATCTGGCCAGGAACAAGAAGAGGCATCTTCTCTAGGGAAAGGATGCTGGAGTAACCTGCTGTGTCAAGAAATGCCAGGACACCCGAGATGGGGCGGGAGGACTGAGCATCTTCTTCTGGGTGCTCTCCTCTCTGGTTCTGGGCAGAAACCAGCTCCAAGGGAAGGGGATGGAGGTGAGCACAGCACTGTGAAGATACACAACCGTCCCATCCCAGTGAGAGTCTCTGAATCACAGAGGGATTGAGCCATACTAGGAGGGGACAAGCCTGAGGAAGAGAAGCCTTCTGGGACCTTCCAGGAAGCCTCTCAGTAGAGCAGAGTGCGTCCCCGAACCCAGGTCCGTCTCGCTCCAGAGTACATGGACGTGAGCCCCAGCATCCTGGGCTAGGGGAGAGCTTTGAGCATCTTGGGGATGCAAGGCGGGGAGAAAACAGGGAGTCGAAGCAGGAACCCAGATCCCAGGGAGGGATATGTATGTACTGGGTTTGGGAGGAGGCCGAGCACCAGCTTCCTGCGGACACTGAGACGGTGCTTCCCAAGGTTACTCACAACTGCCTGCTGGGCAACACAGAATGCTTCCTCCTTCTAATAAATTTTCCTTCTGCTGCTTTGTGGTCAGTGTGCCAATGAGTAGTGCCAGCCAATAAGGGGATTATCCCAGGTTTGGGGGTATCCAGCCAATGGAATTCACACAACTAACGCATGAGCTCCTGCAGGTGTAGGTACCAGGGGTTAGGGATTCAAAATATAAAAATGAGACCCCTCTGCTTAGAGCTCACGCATTAGCAGGGGAGAATGAGGAAGGCAGAACGGGTGGAAATGGAGCTATATTCAGGGGTAAGGAACAAAGAGTGGGGTCACTTGGTGGGGTCAGAGCGAATCTGAAAAGGATCTTCTTTTCATTATTTTTAAAAATTTTAAAAATTTTTATATTGAAGTATAGTTGATTTACAGTGTTTCAGGTGAACAGCAAAGTGATTCAGTTTTTTTTTTGATGTCTAATCTTACTTATTTGTTACGCTTACAAGTTTTATATATGTATACCTTTTTCAGATTCTTTTCCATTACAGGTTATTACAAGATATTGAATATAGTTCCCTGTTACACAGTAGAACCTTGTTGTTTATCTATTTTATATATAGTAGTGTGTATATGTTAATCTCAAATTCCCGATTTATCCCTCTCCCCCACTTCCCCTTTGGTAACCATGTTTGTTTTCTATGTCTGTGAATCTATTTGTTTTGTAAATAAGTTTATTTGTGTCTTTTTTTAGATTCCACATATAAGTGATATTTGTCTTTCTCTGCCTGATTTACTTCACTTAGTATGATAATCTCTCTAGGTCCATCCATGTTGCTGCAAATGGCATTATTTCATTCTTTCTTATGGCTGGGTGATATTCCATTGTATATATGTACCACATCTTCTTAATCGATTCATTTGTCGATGGACATTTAGGTTGCTTCCATGTCTTGGCTACCGAAATAGTGCTGGTATGAACTCTGGGGTGCATGTATCTTTTTTTGAATTAGAGTGTTCATCTTTTCTGGATATATGCCCAGGATTGGGATTGCTGGGTCATATGGTAGCTCTATTTTTAGTTTTTTAAGGAACCTCTGTATTGGTCTCCATAGTGGCTTCACCAATTTACATTCCCACCAACAGTGCAGGAGGGTTCCCTTTTCTCCACACCCTCTCCAGCATTTATTATTTGAACAGTTTATTTATCCATCCTACTCTCCATGGCATTTGGATAGTTTCCAGCTTGGGCTCTTACAAACAGTGCTGCTATGCACATGTGCTTTGCACATTCTTGTCTTATCACTGTAAACAGTGATACACACATTGTTAGGTATATACCTAGGAGTGAAATTGCTGGGTCAAATCCTTTTTCAAAGTAGTTGTTCCAATTTCCACTCCCATCAGCAGAATATGGAAAGTAAAAATACTCATGCGTGAAATGAGAAGTCACATTCCAGAAGAGGAATGTAAAGTCATCTACCTAGAAAAATTTTATATGAATTAATTTTTTAAATGTTTAGAACTCTCAGTATGTGAAAGCAAGTTATCAAAACGAGGATTTTCAGTGTTCAATATACATCCTTTAAAAAACTGAATAATCTCTCCTCTTTTTTGCCCTTGGGGGGCGGAAAAAAACTTTGTCAGGTTATATGAGAGGAGGATTGGAAGCCTTACATTTCAAGATGATTTATCCTCATAGAAAGTCTAAGGTCACAAATGAAATGAAATTAATAAAGTCGGCCAAGCCACTGGTGATCACTAACTGTCATACGAACAGTCAAAGGAGATGTCTCTTCCAAAGCCAAGGCTGGCTGCCTGATGTACAGCGCAGGAGGAGGATATTCTGGTTTGGGTTAAAAAAAAAAAAAAAAAAAAAGAAGAAGAAGGAAAAATGTGCAATGACCGAGGCCTAAATACATATGGGTTGGAGTCTTTCATAAAAAAATTCTCTCTGTCTTAATTTGTCCTTAAAATCTCAAAGTAGCAAAAACCAAGCTTGTATATATAAGCTATTACAGAATTGGATATTAAATAAAATTCTGCCTGGTTTATGTGGATCTCAAGGAAGGTTCACATTTAAATTTCGACATGGGATTGCACTCATCAGCCACAGAGAAGTAGCATGCCCCCAAAACAGCTTTAAAATTGTAAAACTGAGATCTTATGATAAAGGGAGTCACATGGAAACTGGAATACAAATAGAGATATTAAACAAAATTGCCTAGATTTGTCAACTCTACAACAGTTTAATGTATAGAACAAGGGGTAAAAAGTGTTCATTTACATAAAACATATAAGGTTTCCATATCCATATGCCTAATGCTTTTTCTTCCCCAGTAAAAATCTGGGGAAAGGCATTCATTTGTAGAGTGAACAACGCAGGTCAGCAAAAAGGATATATGCCTGCATATCTCCAGTCTCTTTGCATAAGCAACTGGAATTGAGAAATTTTATAAAAGGCCACAGTAGTCCCGATGACAGGACGGCCATGAAAAAGTTCATATATAGTTATATTTGAAAACTGAGAAATTTTATTTTGCCTCTGATCCAGGCCCTATTGTAAGCACTACAAATATTAACTCATTAACCCTCATTCCAATCCTGTGAGGGTCCTGCAATCACCCTAATTCACAGATAAAGCAACTAAAGCACAGAAAGCATTTTACAGTTAAGTTTTTGCCCTAATAAACTTCAGTGAATCCTATCTACCTCTCTCAAAGCATATTTAATTTTAATATATTTAAAGGATGTATGACATCATCTTGCTTCCTTACACTAAGATCAATTCTTAAGGGACCCTATGGGCAGATGGCTCCAGTTTTATGTGCCCAACTTTTTATTCAGAATGTTTTGGGGGACAGGGGCTTTAGAGTCTAAAGATCATTTATGTATAGCAGCTGCGCAGAAAGACTGATTTTTTTTTTTTTTTTTAAGAAGAAAACGTAGGGATTCCTTCTCATGATGATTTTGTTCAGCTGTGTGGAATTCATTTTCTTAGGTCTGCACAGTAGGTTTAGAATGCCTCCACGCTAAGTTTGAGACCTCTCCCAACCTGGAATAAATAATACACCCATTTATATTCATTTTCAAAATGAGGCTCCAGAAGTGGTGAGGTTCAATTATAAGGGCTAATGTCTTCAGAGTCTTCCTGAAGCCAGGGAGTGCTCCTAGGGCAGCTACATATAAGTTCTGCCTCTGAAACCCTGGGCAGTGCCAATTTCACGCTCTAAAATTCTCCTGGCTTCTTCATGATGCTGGTGTGATCAATGGAACCTACAGTAAATATGAAACATGTCAACCACTTTAGCCTGCCGTTTTTTTTAATTCAAGATTTTGAAACTCAAATGCAGTTTTGCAAAGGGGGGTTAAATGGGGAGAGAGGTGGGGATTTGTCCCTGACTCAGCCATCAGGCAAAGCAGAGTGGTGGTGAAGTTGTCTCCCTGTGACTGCAGCCAGGCTCCCGGGCTTAACAACCTGCTCTCAAGGTTAAGGGCCATGTCGAGGTGGCAGGCCAGCCATTTTTACTCACTAGCACATATGATCCTTCCCAATTATAGCCTCTTGTCTTAAAAGCAGGTTCAGGCTTAAGGAATATACTTCTTGGGAGATAACTCTTGAGCGTGAAAAATCCCAGAGAGCCAAGAGGTTCACTGCTGTCCCCCTTGAAACCTTTCCAAGCTCAGCACTAGGGAAACGGCAGACATATCAAACCAGACTTGGTGTAGAAGGCTGCGGGCAGTTCCAAGGACACCGCAAGAAATCACCTCAGATAATGTTGCACTTGTGTGTATCAAATGTGCATTTGAAACCCACTTTCATCTCTTCTGTACATTGCCCTTGATGATAAACAGCTGCAGACTTGGATTATCTACAAGGACAGACGTACATTATTTGAAGGTTTGATGATACCAGCACATCTTAATGTAATCAAATCAGAGTTTATAAATATGTCTAGGCAGAATGGAGGGGGAAGCCATTACTCTCACACCTCAGGGTTACAGAGGTCCCCCCTAGAGGGAGATCCATTTCTAGCTGTCACCTGAAGCAAAAGTGGGGGTGATTTCCTGGAAGTTGCAGCATCAGAGCAGTAAACGCTGCCAAGAAACGCCCACAAACCAGACTGCTTTCCCTCCGATTTGGGCATTGACTCCATCAAAACATTCTGTCCAGCTTGGTGGACCCCCTTAAATATTGTATTTCAATCACCCTGGAAACGTTAAAAAAAAAAATAAAGCCCAGCGAGAAAAAAAGCAAGGCTTAGTCGTGACTCGTAGGATCATCAACTCTCCCTGACTGCTGGGGCAGAAGTGCAGGACCCCTGACCCCTCCATCGCACACCTGCCACATTCCATGTGAACAAGTCAAAACCTCAAGCCTGCTTGATTAATCACCCAGCCCAAGAATCTACAGAACAAAGTTCACATTACCCAGAGAGCTGTCTGAAGGGCCCTCTGAGGTCAGGATGCAAGACCAAACAAAATTAATGTGCCTGCCACATCCATCATCTTGTAATCTGCTTCCAGTTCTGTAATTCCCGAACGTCTGGACTGTGCATACCAAGAACATTCCTGTTCGACGTGGATCAAAACGATCTATGTACAAAGGGCGCCGAACTCTCCCCACCTCTAAGAAAATCATTAACCATTTCTACAAGTCAAACAGCCCTGGGACTGCAGTCATCTGCTCAAACCAAGTCTCTAGGGACCTGGAAGTTTTCATGATTCTATCATAAATGTTTCTTCAGACATCATGAAAATGAAACTTGATCTGACCTAAGAATAAGGAATACATTGTTAACTTTCTGGTGATGTACTAATTCATTTAGATTATGTAAAGGATACAACAGCTCTCCTTGCACAAAAGTGGTTCACAATTAGTTCAAGGGAACTGATGTTCTCCAAAAACGAATTGGTTGGATTAGATGCACCTAAAATTATGAGATACATATTGTATTTTATATTATCATGAGATTACTTTTCACTATGACCTCAGAACATGTAATGAATATTTCAAGGGAAGTATTCCTACACATTTCACTCAGGAGGAAAGGAGATTCAGAGACATTGTGTGAGAGACTTGAGGTCACACAGCTCTTGCTTGGGCTGGGCTGAGAGAAGCCCACATCACACTGTGGTTTCCTCTCATAATTGATATTATTTTCAAGATTTTATGCTATAAACCTCGCAATTCTCTGAAATCCATTACATAAAGATTTCACCACAAGGTTATTTTATGCTACCAGTCCCCTAATGCTAATACTTTACCACAAAGATTCACATCACAGATCATGTGAATATTATTACTGGATTTCTTCATTCCAAAGCACACATTCCTAGATTCCTGATGGAATAGGAAGTTGGACAACCAAGATATTTTATGTTTTGGTCATTTACACTCCTGTTGTCTGAGGAGAAAAATTTTAGGTATAATTTTCATATAGAGAAGCCTATATGGTTTAGGAGTAAGGATGACAAAGAATGGGGACAGGGTTCTCACCTTTTAGAAATTCAGATATTAGACTCTGTTCTGGGGGCTAATAGTGTCCATTGATTGTGCAAGAGTAACACCAAAATACACATTAATTTTAGGACCATTAGGAGTGATTCTTAAATAAACATAAAGGGACAATATCACTGAGGTGTGAAGGCCAATAGAACTTGAAGTGGCAAGACTCTGATCCATCCAACAATAACCAAATGAGTATTATGTGCCACAAAAACTTCCACATATATTATTTCATTTCATCTTTGCACCTGCCTTCTGGGGTTTTCTGTGCCCATTACTGACAGTCAAGCTGCGGATCAGTGAAGGGCCCTGTAGAAATCACAGACGCAGTCATGTGACAAGGCTGAGCTCTGAAGCCACATGCATCTTATTCCAACCGTCCCAAAATAGACCACTGATACAGGAATCTGAATCTGAACAATGTCAGCATTCCCCTCCCTCCTTAAAAGTTAATGTTTTAAGCTCTTGGTATCATTCTTGCCACGTGAAAATGTGAAAGTATTTCAAAATAAAAAAGTGGATCTGCTATTACTCATCGCCTTTAGCAGGAAAACAGGAAACGGTTTTTACTAAGGGTCACGGAGGTGATGGGACGGGGAGGGGCTGAAGCATGGGAGGCAAAGGCCTGGTGCCGCTGTGAGAGGTTTCAGGGGAAGGAGGGGAGGTGCTGTGTGCTAAGGACCCAGACATCAATACGAACACTGGCCCCTTTAGTCAACACACCTCGATTCAGTATGAGCTCTGTGCTAGGTACGGACAACGTGAGGTCCCTAAGGTAAGGGGCCTGCCCTCCGGGACTCAGTCTGGAAGGGGACACGGAACTTGGAAAAAGCAATACAATACCACACGCTGACAGCCAGGCTGTGGGCTTCCACAGGGCGCTGTGTGAGCACCGGGGACTGGCCCCCTGCGAGGGGTAGGGGACACGTCCTAGAGGAAGTGACATTTCTTTTGGGGTCTCAAAGTATGAGGAGGAGTTTTCCCGGCAGAGACAAAGGGAAGGGCTCTCCAGGCAGAGCCTATTTCCAAAGGCATGGAGATCGGAGAGATCACGGTGTGTCCTGGAAATGGAAAACGGTTCTCCGTGGCTGCAGCCCAGGATGCACTGTGTCACTGGTGAAGGCAACGAAGAGATGATGCTGGAGAGGTGGGCGGGAAGCCCAGTTCTGGGTCTGCCTTCTGTACACTGTGGGGAGCCAGAGGTTTTTAGGGAAGAGAGTGACAAGATCTATGTGATGATCACGTGGCGGGGGGGCGGGGGGGGCTTTGTGGAAGATGGACTGGAGAGAGCCAGCCAGGTGGCAGGGAGGCCGGCTGTTATGAACTCTACTTGGAAGGACCCTCGCAGCTCTGAGGTCCTCGGTGACCCTCTGGTCTAGCTCTCTACTTTCTAAGTGACAGACCAAGGTCTGGAAAGGTTAAGAGACTTGCAACAAAGCTACCCAGCTGTGACTAAGGAAGGGAGCAAGATGAGGTCCTGCCGGCTGCTGCCGGTCCCTTCCCCTTGCCTGGATGGCCAAAGAAGGTGAAAGGCTCTAACATCTGGGCCCCAGGAGGGGCTTCAAGTTCATCTGCTTGAAAATATCAACAGATAGGTTGGAAAATAACAGTAGTAAAAGAGTGAAGAAACGTTTTTACCTTGGCTTTGGATTCCTGTCGTCTTACGGACCAGGTAAGTACCAAAAGCAGCACAGCTTAGCTACTGAGTAAAACCAACACAACACCGTCAAGGGAATCGAGGGAAGTGCACAACTGCTTGCTAAATCAACCAAAGTCATCAAATCCTGACTGTTCCCACATGCTGGAATTCAGAGACATGAGCGAAGTCCTTTTGCAGTAGGCTGGATCAGTTCTGTCCTAAGAGCAGGCAGTCCCTACCTTAGCCTTGTCGTCTGAAAAGAAAGCCAGTTGGCAGGAAAACATTTCATCCACAGAACTACTATTCACAGCTAGTGCCGAAAGATGCCCACTGCAAACTAATCCTGGATGATCACCATCGCTGCAGAACTGAAAGCCTAAGCCTAACACCCTACCCCTGGAATTTGAGGGCAGGGAATATACTCTTTTTCAGAAAGCTCAAATTTTCGAAGCAAAAATTCTCAAGCTCTGAAAAACCAAACAGCCCTCCTAGAGCCCTCTCATAATTTCACTCCAAAGAGGGAGATCTAACATGGAGAATTTATTTTCAGGGTAGACACAGATTTTCTGACACCTGCATTTCTCCCAAAGGGCCCCTGAGACTTCATATCGGAGCAGGAAGTCATGGCATGTCATCAGACTCTGGGGGCTGCCACCCTGCTCACATGAGAGTCAGACTCGTCTGAACCCGCTGGTTGAGTTAAAGTGAGTGGCAGGCCTGGGGAAGACGTATCAGCATTCTTTACCACCACATTTCGTATTGTACATGCCAAGCCATTAAAGGAAACAGAGCATGCCATGTCTTTGATCGGTCACAGATGGGAGAAAACCAGCCACAATAATAAATTCACGGAGGTGGAGTGTGTCGTCACACGCGGAGCCAGGATGTGTGATCCAGGAGGTGTGTATGGGGGGTGCTAACGCCATATGTCGTTTTACTGCTGTGGGCCTGCTCCCAGGTCAATAGCAACATGTTCCTCCAAAACAGCTCCGACGCCATCCCTGACGCCGCGGCGCTCTGCCAGACCTACGTGACTCTTACCAGGTACTGAAGTCGCTGGCGCTCAGTCTCAGGGGTGAATTCCGAAGACATGGGGATGATTTCTCCATTTCTGATGATTATGGCCCTGAAATGGTGAAAACGCATGTCAGCAGCCAATCTCATAAGTACCTCGATTCTGTCATAACTCCATAGCTTAGTTCAGAATTCACCTGAAACTCTCAAAGGACACTTTTTCCTCTGACCTGCACAGCAAAGCTCCGTGCTACCAACTCACCACATTGTAAGTATCTTTCAGAGCATGACATTCTCGTTAGCTCATGTTTACTTTTTCTGCTAGTTTAATGCCCAGCACCAAGCATAATACTTGGCACATAATAGATGGTCAGTGAATAAATGAGTGAATCAATGAATGATGCCCAGAGGCTCACTCTAGACTAGTGCTCTCCAGTGGGACTGTCTGTGATCATTAAAACTTGTGGGTGTTTTTGGTTTTGGTTTTGGTTTTGGTTTTTGCGGTACGCGGGCCTCTCACTGTCGTGGCCTCTCCCGTTGCGGAGCACAGGCTCCGGACGCGCAGGCTCAGCGGCCGTGGCTCACGGGCCCAGCCGCTCCGCGGCACGTGGGATCCTCCCGGACCGGGGCGCGAACCCGCGTCCCCTGCGTCGGCGGGCGGACTCTCAACCACTGCGCCACCAGGGAAGCCCAAAACTTGTGTTTTAATCTGTGCAGTCCAATATGGCAGCAACCAGCCCCATGTGGGTACTAAGCATTTGAATCATGGTGAGTGCAAGCTGAGAAACTGCATTTTAAATTTTATTTAATTTTAATTCATTTAGCTTTAAGTTAAGCAGTCACAAGCAGGCTAGTGTAGTAGACAGTGCAGCTCCGGATCCTCGTTACTCAAAGCGTCTGTGAGCCAGCAGCTTGTTAGAAATGCAGACTCTCGGGTTCCACCGCAGGCTTCCTGTATTGGAATCTGCATTGTCGTAAGATGCCCAGGGAATTCAGGGGCATGTTAAAATCTCAGAACGCCAGACCTAGGCTCCTGAGTTTCTAGGGTAATGTCCTGGGTCCAGGAAAACCACTGTTATCTCATCTTAAAGCTCAGGAAATTCACATACTCTCCAAAATGTGCCCAACAGCTGCTGCCGACTCCGGGGCTTTTGAGAGAACAGAGTTCCCTGAAGCAGACGTCTAAGAGAGGAGTTGCCGGATTGATAACCGTGCAGCAACCTTCCCTAAGCCTGTTCTCGGTGGAGCCTCCTGTGCTCAGACCTTGTTCCGCAGTGGTTCCTGCAGCCGCTTGCCAGCTATCGATCAGTTGTGGCGGAAGGCTCCCATTTCTACAACAAATCCAAGTGGCTCGGGGAACTGCATTCTATTTGAACCACAAAGCTCCTGGTATCAGGGAGCCAGAGACCTGGGGACCCAGCGCACTTCTCGGTGAAGAGCCACAAGCACGGGGAATACCATCAATGAGCTCAGCTCTGGGTGGATGCCTCACTGACACGGGGAGGCTGCATTTTTTTT
Source organism: Physeter macrocephalus (assembly GCF_002837175.3). Lineage (NCBI taxonomy): Eukaryota > Metazoa > Chordata > Mammalia > Artiodactyla > Physeteridae > Physeter > Physeter macrocephalus. Next base: position 80,363,254 of record NC_041219.1, on the reverse strand, counting down.
TGTGCCAAGAAGCCCCGGGCACCCCTCCCTCCCACCGCAGAGGCAGGCAGTCCCTGACTTGGCAACAATCCCTATAAATGGCTGCAGCTGCTCGACCCCCTCCCCTGCTAACCCCTCACCACCCATGCCCAGTTGCTGCTGTCATAGAAACTAGTGGAGGCGGGCAGGCAAGGGAGGAGATGACAATACAAATCTTGGGGGCATTAGAGAATTTATGGATCTAGGAGAAAAATGGTGGAAGCTGTAAGAAAACGGAAAAGTTTTGAGGGGGCTGACCCTGGGAAGAGGGTGGCTCTTGCTGTAATACTCGTATCGCTTCTTTTATTATGCCGCCGAAAATAGGACAGATTAAAGATTCCTTCTTATAAACCCAGAGTCACTTGGAAAATGCAACCCACCTCCCCCAACCCCAAGAAAGGTGATATCCACCATTCACAAATCAGTGTGAGTTAACTGAAATTGTCTTTGTCCTACTTATCAGCTGAGAATAACTGTAATAAGAGGAGGGGTTTTGATAGAGGCTGGAGAAACTTGGAGAACTTGAAAGGAGGGGTCAGGAAGGTCAAGGTTAGGGCCTAATCTTAAAGTAGCAAGAAGGGCCCAGAGAATGTGGGTCACGAGAGCAAAAGGCATTATGCAGTAAATTCCCACAGCAATCTTCTGTTTCAAAATTTTGCTAAAAGCTAGTCTTAATTCTTTTCCCTCCCTTTTCCTACATGGCCCCTGAATTCCAGCTTCCAGGCTCAGACTAAGAAAGGTGGGTATCCGGGAGGGAAGTAAAAGATCGCGGGAAGAGGAGGAAGGAAGAGACGGTGGAAGACGGGGTGTCAGGCAGCGTGGGCCTGTGAGGGGCAGCCAACCAGCCAACCATGCAAGAGCCTCTCCTCCAGGACCTCAGTGTCAGGAGGTCAGGGGCCTGGTCTGTTTTGTTCACTCTCATACTCCAGATGCTTGGTATCTTGCCTGTCTCCTAGCAGGAGCTCCATGAATATTAACTGAATATAAGAACAGATGAGAGAACTTAGGAGAAGCTTTGCCTCGAGTCTGAGGGAGGAAGACAGCAAACTAGGGGTCAGCGGATGTCCGCTTACACAAGGAGAGTTGGGTGGGTGTCACAGAGCCGAGGGGGGGCCTTCGTCTGGAATCGCACCTGCTCCCTCAGCCATCTTTTCCTCTTCTCCTCCTGACCAGGTGAGTCCATCCATCACTTCCAACCCTGGAGTTTCCCTACATCAGTTATTCCCTCGGTATTCCCAACCTCTCTCTCTACTGGCTTTCCTACCACACTCAAAACACTTTGTGTTTAAAATCAAACAAAACAGGGCTTCCCTGGTGGCGCAGTGGTTGAGAGTCTGCCTGCCGATGCAAGGGACACGGGTTCGTGCCCCGGTCCGGGAGGATCACATATGCCGCGGAGCGGCTGGGCCCGTGAGCCATGGCCGCTGAGCCTGCGCGTCCGGAGCCTGTGCTCCGCAACGGGAGAGGCCACAGCAGTGAGAGGC
>NC_041219.1:80351143-80360692 GCF_002837175.3 Physeter macrocephalus | reverse complement strand
GGGAGAGGCCACAGCAGAGAGAGGCCCGCATACCGCAAAAAATAATAATAATAATAATAAATCAAACAAAACAGAAACCGAAACGAAAACCAAACAATCAATACTCTCCTAACCTGAAACCCACTTTCAGGGTCTTTTCCCCTTTCTTTCCTCCTAAACCAAGGTTTGCACATTCCTTACACATTCATGTACACATTAATCTACATTCAGGGGCTCTACTTCCTCACCTCCCACCGATCCCTCCAATACAGGTAAATTCATTTCTTGCCCCTCTCTCTACCTGACTGCTCTCACCAGTCCCCAAATGGCCTCTTTGCTGCTACACCCCCTGACCATGACCTCATTCCCACCTTCCTAGGCAGCATTTGTTGGCCCCTCCCGACCCCAGCTTCTGAGACACTGATCCTCCTGGTCTCCCTCCGACCTCCCAGGACACTCCTCTCAGACTCCTCTGGGGTTGTGGGCTGCCATTCCGTCTCTCTACCCCCTCCCTGGGCATCCGCTTCCCAACCCTGTAACCCCCAAGATTTGGTTTAGAGGCCTCTCCTACATGCTCTGTTAGCCTGGTGCTCCTAATATGGAACACATCCTGTTTTGTTACTCATTGCTTAACTGTCCGCCTTCCAAGCCGGCCTGTAAGCTCCTAAGGCGAGAACCATGTCCGTCCTGCTCACGCTGAGGCCCCGCTACTGTGCACAGAGCCAGGCAGTTACAAGCAGTACTGGCTACAGAATTTCTAGGGTCCGGGCCAAATACAAATGCAGGGCCTCTTGTTCAAAAATTCATGAGAATTTCAAGACTGTGACCGCAGAACATTAAGGCAAATGTGGCGGCCCGCACAGGTCACAACCCCATGAAGCGGGCCCGGACTGTGCGCCCTTAATATTTACTGGATGAATCGATGGCTTCAACCATGACATACGCCGATGATTCCAAATATCCTTTCCGGCCCACACGTCTCTGCTGTGCTCCAGCCAGGAACAGCCCACTGCCAACAAATACGCACCTGGATACTCACTGGCATCTCAGACACGACGTGTTTCAGACTTAATGATCCTGCCCCACCACACCCCAAAAGCTGTCCTTCCAGCAGTCCCTGTCTCAGGAAACAGCATCCCTTTCCACCGGGGGGTGGGGGGGGGTAATTCCAGAAGCCATCTCCCTTTTCTCCCTCTACACATCCGAACAGGTAGCAATCCTGTAGAGTTTATCCCCTCAGTAGCATGAGAATCTGTCCCTTTCCTTGGTTTCTTCTGTTAGTGCCTGGGTTCAGGCCGCATCAGAGCTTGTCTGCCTGACTCAGGAGCTCTGCTCCCCAGGGTCACCAAGATGATTTAAAAGCATTACTCGCATCACGTCAGATCCCCTACTGCAAGCCCCTAGATGCCTTCCCAGCATTTCCGCTTTCCTTCATCATCTGGGTTTTGCCTATATTTCTGGTTTCAGCCTCACACTTGCTATTCCTTGCACTCTGCCTCTCCCTTCTTCTGGCCAACTGATTCCTCTCTGAGACTCAGCCCAGGAGAATGCCCTCCTGGTCTACCTTCGATGCCCCTTCTCTGTGACCCCATGGGGGTCACGTGCCTGGTGTACCACAACCCTTACCAGTCTCACTGAGATGGCTGGCCTCTGTGGCTGTCTCTAACTACCTGAGGATGTCTTCTGGGCAGAGCCTAAGCCCTGGTTTCTGAATCTCCAGCACTCAGTGTGTGGCCTGTGACAGACACGCAGTAACTATTTGCTGAGGGATAAGCGACTAAATGGATGAAGAGTGAACTGGACTTGGGTGGATGAACAGACGTGTCCAGAAGCGAAGGCCCCAAATAAGACTTTTCTTAATAACATGGTCTGTAACTGTCTGTCTACAGCCTGAGCCCTCAAAAATCCACATGCCTTTTCATTGGTTTGACAAAAAGACAATGGACCTAAAAGGATGTTGTTCTGGCTGAATCACCACTGGAAAGTGACTTTTTGGGGCAGGGCCCCTGTCCTAAGTGGGCAGGGGAGGGAGAATGCAGCCACCACTATGTTTACTCTGTTTTTTTCATTTCAAATTCATACACAATGAGGTATCAGCATTCAACTCCGATGTTCACTGCTGGGGTAACCCTACCTAATTACTTTCATAAATCGATCATTATATCTAAATCCACTTATGTACAGAACATTCTTCACTTCTGTTTGAACTACCGAGTTTTTCCTTTATGAGACACCCATGGATTAAAGAATGACAGCAAGTCTGGCAGCCAAACTTTCCAGTCCCTGCATCATGATGCCTCTTCCTATGCGATTCCCGGCTTCCTTTTGATCTTTCTCTCTTTCATCCCTCTGATCGAGGGATCAATTTGTCAGAGAGCTGGTCTCCAATCTGGAGTAGGGCAGTGAGAGGAAGGGGTTTCAAAGGGAACAGAGTGCATGTGAAGGCTGACAAATCCTGTACTAAACAACCGATAAAGTCGAGAAATGCTTTTAAAGCTACATTCTCTCATCATAGGATCCTTATAGACTTCATATTTTCTACTTCATTATTTCATGAAATGTTTTTACTAAACGGGGAAAAAAAAGCTATATAGCAGCGAGGGTCAAGGAGAGTGAGGCACATGCCCTGACCTTTCTTCTGGGGCCTCAGGTCCAGACCTGTGGATATGACTGTGGTCAGGATGACATTTCATTCACCTACTCAGTGTCTGGCCAGAGACTAGATGAGGGAGTCACCAGGGGTTGGGTGATTTCATCAAATAGCAATCACTTCCCACCTGGCATCCCATACCATACAGAGGGGGTGGTTCCTAAGCATATTCTGCAAAGTGAAGGCTAGCCTTTCATTTACAGAGACTAACTGAAATATACATGCTTTAATTTCTTACCCAGTCTAATAGACGGAGCAGTATGTGTAACACGGCAAATGATAAGGTTTAATGTGTTTTTGTGAGTCAACTGCAGGGATGGGAAAAGAGGAGGTAAAGCAAAGACACTGATAGTTTTTAAACCCTCCCCCCCATATGAGGCACATGACAGGATAAGGGCAATGTATTCCTAACTGATGAGAAATTTGAGTTCAGAGAACAGATGCTAGAGAATTCTGCTACTTATATCCCTGAATGTCACAATTTGGAGTCAAAAAGATTTATTTTTTGTTCCCCAAGCTGGTCAAAACATAAACTGGTCAAGAGAAAAATAAAGGGCCAAATAGGATGCTCATTTCAGATATTGTCTCAATTTTACACTTTCTCTTACGGAGATCACACTAACTCCTGTTAAATCCCGTCTCAGAGCAGGAGTGACACTTTCCAAAGGCATCTGACAAACAAGCAAAAGAAAAAAAAACAATAAAAGATGTGATTAGGCAACTGACCAGAAGGGAAAATGCAAATGTTCAATAAACATATGAAAAGAAGCTCTACCTCACTGGTCCAGGAAGAGGCAAATTAAAGTAAAAGTAATGTAATTTTTGCTCATCATATTGGCAAACATCTATTGAAAACATTAACAATATATAATAGTTCTCATAGGGTGAGGGGAAAAAGTCATTCTCATAATTAAAGGGAACATAGACTGTTACACTTTTTAAATCTCTTAAAATTGTACCTACATAAAAAAATGGTTCAGCCACCCTACTGTGGGGAATATATCCTACAGAAATAAAAGGTTCATTACAAGTCAACAATTCATATCTGACATTACTTGTTGTGGCAAAGACTGGAAACAGTATGAATGTTTACCAAAAGGGGGAATTGTTGAATGGATTGGTGTGTAATCTGTAATGTTATACAGTCACTTAAAAAGTTAAGTCTGTTTTGTAACCTGCAGGTATCCATGATGTATTGTTAAGAAAAGCACGTTGCAGAGTGATATGTGGAATAATCCCATTTTTATAAAAACAAAAACTATATAGAGATACCCTATATACATGAAGTATCTGATTCCAGGCCAAAATCCTATGTGTGCTCCTTCAGGCTCTGCAAAGGCTCTACTGGGCAGACCTGCGGGGAAGCTGCCCTCCCCACCCCTGGTGCCCAGCCAGGGCTCCGTCGTCTCTGAGGGGAGCTGCAGGCCAGGGCTCACTCTCCCCACCCTCACCATGGGTCACATTTACATACTTTTCTGCCTACCCAGCCTAGGCACCTCCACCAGGAGTCTTGGCTAAGATACTTTTCCCCACTCTGACTCAGTACTTTTCCACTCCTAGTCCTTCCCCTTTTCCACCACCTACCTGCCATCCTACCCCCATCCCCTGGTCCAAAGGCACAGCGTTTTGTTCAGAGCTCCTCTACACCGAGAAGATTCCTCCTGCCCTGCTGCATGTCATCACCTGACCCTGGCCCGGTGCCCTTGTGTGGGGAAAACAGAACACTTTGCTTTCTCTTTGCCTCTTGCCTGCACTATCAGAGAGTGAATGAGGCTGTCACTGTACTAACTGGCCACCTGGACACCTGGCTGTCTGATAGTATAAATTATGTTGGAATGAGTAGGGAGATAGGCATGGAAGTGGGAGAGAAAGTTCATTTTCCTTTACATATCTTTGTATCATTTGACTTACAGGAATTGTGAAACATTCCTTTTGTAAATTCTGAAGAGGAATTTATTTGCCCAGATTTGGCCACATACTCACAAAAGGCCCGGAATCCTACTAAATGCTAATTCATCTTTGTAGCACTACCAGCCTTCGTGAACCCTGTGGGACCCAAGCATTAAGTGACCACAGAATTCTTCCTGGGGCCCAAAAGTCTCTCAGAGCTCAGCTGTGACTGCAAAACTCTCCTGTAGCTGCATCAGAAGCCACTAACTAAGAAGCCAGTGGCAGAATTTTGTTATAAAAATGAGAACTGGTTAAGATCAAAAGTGTCTGTACCTTCTTCTATCACTTGTGTTCTAAGAGGAGACCCACAGAAGTAGGTTCAGAACTGCCAACCACGCTCACAAATGAAAACGACAGAAAGACGTTCTGAATGAAGAATGAATGGGGTGACCCAAGGATTCATCAGCCCCTCCTCTGGGTGGTTAGATTCCATTTATTTTAGGCGTACAGAAGGGTCTGTACATATGTAATCCTCCCCCTCCTGCCACAGCCTGGGCATTCTGAACTACTCTGACACACACGTTTCCCTGAGGACCTAAGAACTTGAAACTATGCCTCTTAGGCACTGACAGTATGCATCCGTGTAGTACTTTTTCATTGGCCACAGGGAAATTTTCAGTGTGTTAAATCAGTGACACCTTGATAAAGCGAAAACAAAACATCCCCCACTGCCCCACCTCAATGACTGCATCCACTGCCTGTGGGCCGCCTACCACCACACAACTTCCAGAGTTCAAGGCCGAGGCAGCCACCCAGGGGTTTGGATGTGGCTGTGGGATGGGAAAGGCACTCCCCCTTAGAGATCACTGCTGGGAGTTAAGTGGAGCAGGAGGGAGCAAACAGCCAGCTACACTTCCTACTGTTTAGAAGACATCTCCCTCTTTCCAGGGCAAGCAGAACTCAACATATACTGGTAAGTGTTGTGGGCAATGTGCTGTAGCTTATGTTCACAGCTACACTCTGGAATGGTCGCACTGTGTACAACACCCTCTTGGAGTGTTTCAGAAAGATCCCCCTAGCCCCAGGATGCTACTAGCTTTGAATAGTAGAGGCTCATTCACACACCCTCCTTTCTAGCCTTCAGTGAAATGAGATGATGTTGCCTTGGTGCGCTGCACAGCTCTTACGTCATCGGCTGTGACTATCAAGAAAGCTTCAGATTCAAGCAAAGGAGCAACACATTGAGGCTTTAAGAGGAAGAGGAAGTCTGGAGAATGATGGAGGACAAAGGCAGGAGAACTCCAGCCAGCACTTCCTTTCCGTGAGCCTCAGGAAGCTTAAAAGCCCGTGCTCTGTCCAGTACACTTCAGAGCAGACCACCTGTCAGCCCTCCTGCCTCCTCAAGGTAAAAACTTTGGCCTTAAGACCAAACAAAATACTAAAATTCACAAATGATTTTGCAAATAGGTACTATGTAAACTTGGCATAAGGACAATTAATGAGCATACATGTTTTCAGCCTCAATAAAAGGTCCAAGTGGCACAAAGAATGGGGGAAAATTAATATATATATATATCCCTTATATACATAGATTTATAGTTATAGATGTAGATTCTATACAATATAGATATATTTATGCATAAAAATCTCCACATATAAATCTCCATTTATAAACATTATATATATTCATATATATATGAAAATCTCCAAGCTTAACAGTAAAGGTAGAGTCTCTCTGCAGAGCTGAAACGGAAAAGAACTTCAAAATCACCAGGCTGCTGGACTTGAGAGGCAATTAAGAGTTTCCAGCAGGCCAGTCTCCATGGACGGAAAGGTTAAGTAAGATAAAAGTCAGGGCTCAAGCTCACTCCTGAAGGCAGCATCCAAACCAAGCTGCTTCACTTTGCCATACCCCTTGGTTTCTTCTCTCTGCAGCATAGGAACTGCTGGCCGGCAAAGCAAAGTGCTCTGAGGCTAGTGTTTGCAAGAGTCCAGGTAGCACAGAACTTCATTCCCATCTCAAACGGTTAAGCGGCCAGCCAGTCCTGCAGCATGGAAACCGCCCACATGTGTAGTAAAGGGTGCGTGAGTGTACAACATACAGGAGGAATCTTTCTGGGTTGTTGTAAGTTCTGCCAGTTTACACGGGAGGTTGTAATGGGAAAGACAAAGCACTACTCCGGGGCAACGGCCGATGTCAGGACCTCTCCCTGCTCAGAAAGTCCACAGCCCTGAGGGGTACCCATCCATGTGCCCCATCGCTGGTAGTGAGGTGGTGTGGTGGCAATGGCACTGGCTTGGGAACCAGCACTTGTAGGTGCCAGCCCCACCTTAGGTTAATCGCTAGCTCTGGGCCTTGGTGTCCTTGCCAATAAAAAGAAGAGGTAAGGACAAGGCACCTCCCAGGTCTAAATTTCAGTGATTCTGAAAATAAGCCAAATATCTGCGGAGTGGAGAAATACGGACAAATTACTACAGCTACTACTTTCCCTCTCAGGAGGAGGTAATCCCCCAAATTTAGATTCTGATAAATATAAACCAATACAGAAGTGCCAGGATGGGAGAAGTCACCCTTAGTGCTTCTTTTAAACCATAAAGGACAAGGAGCCCATTTTCAAGCAAGCCCCCCAATGTACTTTCACTGTTGTCACCAGTCCCCTTGGAACGCAAAGCTGAAAACAAAAGGCATCTCTGACCTGATTCCATTACATACTTTTTCAGCTGAAAGTGATTCGAAACGCAACATTAAACTGCACATTTTCCAGAATGGAGGAGAAAACCTGGTACAAGGTGACAAAGAGCAACCATTCGGAAAACCCGTTTTGACAGCGCATATCAATTCCAAAGTACAGGGGGGAGGCATCCATTTTGTCAAAAAAGCATCAGACCTTGTGAATCCTCTTCAGATGCAGCAGAAGCATCTGTCTCCTTCAAAAGTACTAGAAATGTGTCAATGGAAAAGAAAGCAGGGCAGCTGATGGAGTAAGCTGGGGTTACCACCATCAGACGACATCCAGGCTGTTGGTGCTAATTAGAGGGGTCAAAAAATAGCTGAAGGGAAAAAAATAATCCCAGGAGCCTGGAATTAGCTGTGGTGTGTTTTTAGTCATTCCATTTCCAGAATGGATACTAAAAGAAAAAGGCTGCAAATACGATGATTCATTTAACAGAACCTCAAATACGCAAGTGTATCAGCAAAAATATTCACCAAAAAATGGTCAGGAAAAAAAATTCAGATCTTTCAGTAGCAGCAAAAATAAATGACCGCTCGCAGAGCAATAACTGAGTCAGATGTTCCTGTTTTCCTCGCAAGCAGCCCAGTCTGTATTCATACCACCCAGAATAATTTCTCAATGTCATAATTCAGCCACTTTCTACAAACATCTTGCTATACCAGCAACATTCATGAAACCAAGTGCACCAGCACAATATTTTCCACACCAGGTAGAAGCCCTACAGTCATGAAAGAAAACTTTTTGAGGTGCTTATTTCTAAAAATAATGTAAGGGGTCCATGTGTATATTAACGGTGGGGTTGTTTATTCTTTTTCAAAAAAATATATTCCACATTCCATAAAATTCACCCTTGTAAAGTGTACAATTCAGTTGTTTTTAGTATATTCACAAGGGTGTGCAGCCATCACCACTATCTAATTCCAAAACATTTTCATCACCTCAAAAAGAACTGCTCGCGGGCCTCCCTGGTGGCGCAGTGGTTTCGCGTCCGCCTGTTCGCGCCCCGGTATGGGAGGATCCCACGTGCCGCGGAGCGGCTGGGCCCGTGAGCCATGGCCGCTGAGCCTGCGCGTCCGGAGCCTGTGCTCCGCAACGGGAGAGGCCGCAGCAGAGGGAGGCCCGCATACCACACACACACACAAAAAAACATTCTCATGCTACTAGCCACTAGGCTCTTTGGCTAACTCACCTAGTGGCCACATTGGTAGCTTCGGGTCTGTTTTTGAGTATAAAAGGCAAAAGGAGGTTAACTTGCCCCTTGTGTGGTGTCTCATTTTGGTTTAGCAGTCAATTTGGGTGTCTATGTCTATCCTCAAATAACATTGTCCAAAAACCAGTGTAAAAAGGACAGACACCTACTCAGACCTAATGCCAATCAAAGTTTCTTTCACCCTCTCACAAAGTTTCTGTTTCAAAAAAGAACTGCTCGCCATACTCAGTAGCAGTCACTCCCCACTCCCCCCGCCTCCTCCCGAACCCATGTCAACCACTAATCTGTTGTCTGTCTCTACAGATTTGCCTGTTTTGGATATCTCACATAAATGAGATCCTATAATATATGGCCTTTTGTGCCTGGTTTCTTCCACTTAAAATAACATTTTCAAGGTTCATCGTGTTATCGCAGGCGTCAGTACCTCATTCCTTTTTATGGCTGAATGAATATTCCGCTGTAAGGATACACCACATTTTGTTTCTCCATTCATTGGTGGATGGACATTTAGGTTGCTTCCACTCTTTGACTATTGTGAATAACATCGTTGTAAACATTCATGTACAAGTTTTTAGGGAAATATACATTCTCAGTTCGCTTGGCTATCTACCTAGGAGTGGAATTGCTGGGTCGCATGGTAACTCCATGTTTAACATTTTAAGGAACTGCCAATCAGTTTTTGAAAGTGGCGGCACCATTCTGCATTCCCAACTGGTGAATTTTAAAACTTTCTTTTAAAGGATCGCAGAGTTCAAACTAAATTTATTTCTGAAAATCCCATGGTGGTTTCTCATTTTGCACAGTTTCAAAAGCACTTAGTTGGCGAAGTTTTGTGCTTCGATCTCAATGCACATATTGAACATTTAGTGGTTGCTTTTCCATTTGTGTCAGAGGGTGTATATTCTGTTCTTCTCAAGTGCAGGATCAATATCTATAATCTACAGCACTCTACCGTCCCCCGGCACAAATGTACACAAACACTTCTCAAGCCCCAAAACGAGCACATTTTTCTCCTCCTAGGAAGTAGCCAGACTGGATGAAGCCTCCCCTCCTCCCTCCCTCCCCCCTCCCCTCCCCCTCCCCTC
>NC_041219.1:80345296-80351075 GCF_002837175.3 Physeter macrocephalus | reverse complement strand
CCCCTCCCCTCCCCCCTCCCTCCCCTCCTCCTTCCCTTTCTTTTAAATAACTGATGATGACAATAGCTCACTGTTTGTGTGCCAAGGCAGGTAGAACATGCAGAGTCCAGGAAGCAACCTCTTTACCAGTGCTCCATATTAGTTACAATTGGACACAGGTGTGTCCAGTTCCAACCACTCTATTTTAAAAGGGCAATGCCATGGAGCAACTGAACTGAGTTCCAAGGAAAGAAATAAAAACAATGTAAAGGATGGAAAATAGATGCTTTGAAGGGGGTTAAAGCAATTATGGTATTTTAGCCTGAAGGAAAAAATGAGCAGTGATTTGATCACAATCTCCTTCACGCAATTTGAAACCATTTTATTGAAGGAATGGTGAGCGACCAGTTTCTTCATGCTCAGAGCAACACAAACAAGAGGAAATTCTATTTAATCAAATCAGTAAGATTCTATGGTTGGAAACAAGAAAAGAATTTCCTAATCTTCACATTATACATTGACTGAAGCCAATTCCAACAGGTCTCCGTCCCTGAAGTGCTTCAAAAGGACATGAGGGAGCTTTGTCTATATTTGCCTGCCAAGAATCTTGAGGCATCCTTTATTGTTGTTTCTTTAGGATGCTATAAATCAGGAACTACATCTGTGGTGTGAGGGCAAAGCCAGATCCATAAACATTCACTTTAGACTGCGTACTGTCTAATGTACTTAGAAAGTCTTACAACCTATACCATGGAAGTAAACAGGTCATCCTCGGTGCCACATGCCCCTGTCCAAAATAAGCTATGACATGACTTCACCTGGCAGGGCAGGTGGCTTATCTGTGGCCCAGTGGTTAGATAACAGGTTGGATGCCTCGCCCGCAGGGCTTCCCGGCTCTACCAGCTGATGGTTACCCCATGTCAGTTCTTCACATAGAAAGGCTTGGGAAGCCCATCTCTCATCCACTGAACATAACCATCATTTGGGTTTGGGGAGCCAGTTGAGGTGTAGTGGAAAGTGATCAGGGCTCAGAGTTCAAAGACTAGCTCAAGCTATGAACTAGTCATGCTAGGAGCCACTCTGACACTCAACTTTCCCCATTTGAAAAAGGGAAAAGAAAAAAAAAAAAAAAGAAAAAGGGAAAATACCTCTTTCCTCAGATTAAATGAGTTTATGGGCAAAAGGACTTTAAGCATGACTTATTAAGCATAGCTGATTGAATCATTAAGGGAAACATACATATCTACAAGTCAAAGTAGAACAGTCATTACTTGGAACTTTGTTATTTTGTACAATAACTGTCTACAATTGTGATCCTAAAGAACTGCATGAAGGAAAAAAAAAACAAAAACAAAACAAAACCCAGTGTATCTAGTGACCTCACTTAGGCTTTAATGATGAAATGGCATGCTGACTTCCCATTGTCATTTCTAGTCACGTGTTCAGGTACCCCCAGAACTCCATGGAAAAGAAGGGAGATTGACAGCGTAGTAATGGAGCCATTCCTGCTTCTCTTGATCACTAGCTTTAAAACCCCACCCTCTCCCTTAATATTAATGCCATAATCTTCTTCAGATTTTTCCAAGTATATCTGTAATTTAAGATTTCATTTTGACAAACAGATATACTAAAGGTTCCCATGCCAAATCCCCTTTCTCTGCAAAAATTCCACTGAGCCCATAATTTACCTGAGGCTATTACAATTGTCCAAATGAAAAGTGAGAGTCTGGTCTATGTCTGTGGAAACAGAAAAGTCTCAGAGGTATAATATACTAAATTTTTAAAATTATGTGTATATTTATTAAATGTATATAATCTAAAAATATATTCTCCCAAGTAAAGGAGATGAAAAGGTCTTATCTTAGAATCTGTTGAAATGCCCAGGTTGGACAATGGAGGGTGATGATGCTATAATGACAGGAGAGACGGGAAGAGAAGCCCATCTGGAGGAGAAGGCACTGCATTTTGATTTGGACATGTTGAATTGAAGTCGCCCCCTACAATGTTTTCCACGGAACACTCTTCTGAGTGATAATTGGAAACCACCAAAAAAATGCATGCTCAGAAGAGTTTGGGAAACACTTTTCTTTGTCACAGGACTTTTCGGAGCCTTTAGTATAGTAAAATGTGTCACTGTTCTCTAAGACTAGGTAACTGTGCAATAATTCCCAAATCTGACTAGGGGAGGAACATTTCTTAACCGCTCTTCACTTTTCTACCAAGTGTTAGGTCAAATTCAGGGATGGATGCCCTTGACTGAGCTATAGCCTAGGGACACAGTGGGTTTCACTCTTGGGAGCTGCAACCATCTACTCCCAAAAACCTTCTCAGATGAAAAATCAGGGCTGCTCTCTCTCTCTGATTCCATTTTCTTTTTTGAGAGGCACTTCATTCACAAAGCTTCAGAGGTAAAGGGGGCTGAGACCAGGGCGGGGGCTGCCTGGAAGCAAACCAAGCTCTCTCCCCCCCTCTCTCCCGGCCCCTTGGTTTTCTCCATTCTAACTCTTCTCTTAAATAATTTGCCAGGTATGAGAGCTCAAGGTGTGCTCTTGCTACCCTGACTTCAACTAGTTCTCATTAGAAGTTTGGGGGCTTTCTTGTTCTGGTTCACATTTTATTTTTGTATTTGCTGCTTCCCTGGAATGACTCTCCCTCATCACCGGGACTGGGGGAAAGAGGCAGACAGACTGTTCTGGGTCCTGATTCCAGCTTAAACAAAAGAAGACCCCAATATGTTCCAGTCTGGCTCATGAAGGGACTGCCCGGGGATTTAAGGCCAAAATGTATTACTTATAAAATGTGTTCCTCTGCCTTATCCTCTGTCCATACATATAGCTCCCTGTTCAACTTTTGGGGATTGGTAGGCAGGGTCCAGAATAGGACCTGTGAATTAGAGTTTTCAGGGCTCAGCTCTGCAGCTTCTAATTCCTCCCCTGGGACCTTCCAGAAATCGAGTTGAGCTTTAATTCATCTCTGCAGAATGTCATTGCTCCTCTATAGCTTACCTAGTAGGTCTTATTTCACACACAGGAATCTCTCTGACATGCAAGGTAAAGAAATGTATTTTGGACCTTATATTTTCCCCATTTTGCAAACACCCAGACCATTCATTAGCATGGTGTTAATTTAAGACCCTATTACTTCTGATGGGAAGTTGGCCAAAAACGGACAGTAACACCCTCCAATCAAAATTGTTCACAAACTTAAAACCCAGAATTGACTTATACCTATGGAACATGGTGAAGACAACAGAAGTGACCTTCCTTAGTTATATCTGAAAAATTGAGGCGATTGAGGAAGAGACTAATTGGCTGCTGGAAACTACAGGTGTAAAGCTGATGGATGACAAAGAAGGAGAAGTACTAATTTATTTCTATTTTACTTGTCAGGTGGAAGGAGAAAATAACGACGAGTTTAAAAAAACAAAAAACTAAGGCCCAAGACAGATGAAAATATTTCAGAAGAGAACTCTACTGCAATAAATGGGATCAAGTCTTCTGGCTTCAACAGATTACATCCCAGGGCCCTAAAAGTACTTGAAGATGAGGCTGTCACAGTTCTGTCAGGAAGCTGGGAGGAACAGGAGTGAAGGAAAGATGTGACCAAAGATTAGAGACAGGCAACTCAGGTTCCCTTTTCAACAAAGGAAACAATGGATTCTGTAAACTAACAAGGAGGGACCTGATATCAATCTGGAGGAAGATTCTAGAGTAGGTCATTAAAGGCAAGGCTCGTGAGGGCTAATAAAGGAAAGCAGTGGTCGCTGGTGGTCTGCCTGAGTCCACTAAGAGGAAAGCCTGTCCCTTCCCAAGCCCTCTTCCTCCATCCCTTCTTTTTCCCAGGTAAAAGACATGCCACAGGAAGAGTATCTGTCTATTTGGACTTTAGAAACCAACAAAATTGTTCATGATCTTTTGGTTGACCACAAAGGACAGGAACAGTTTAAGTTAAAAGAGGTAAATTAAAAGTGGTTGAAATAGCTGCAAAATTAGAGTTTCAGTCCAACAGATGGTCATCATGATTTGGCTGTGGCATGACTGATAGGAAAGTGAGAGTGGGCTCAGCGATGCTGTCCTGACAAGGGTGGGGGGGGGGGTGGCCATCACTCCACACAGCATGGGTCAGTTCAGTGCGTGGTGGTGCCATGTGTGAACAGGGAAATTCCAAAAGAAGAGGGCCAGGGCCAGAGACCTGGGGCTAAGGGGCTCTAACCAGCTCTCTGAAGACCATGTGAAGGAAACCAGGGATGTTTCCTCTGAAGAAGAGAAGATTTGTGGATGGTCACAACAGGTGCCTTTGAGTATCTGAAGGACCATCAAGTGGGAGAGTGAGTGATCATGTCTATGTGACAGCAATATGCATTTCTTTTCTTTTCTTTTTTTTTTTTTCTTTTTTTGCGGTACGCGGGCCTCTCACTGTTGTGGCCTCTCCTGTTGCGGAGCACAGGCTCCGGATGCGCAGGCTCAGCGGCCATGGCTCACGGGCCCCGGCGCTCCGCGGCATGTGGGATCCTCCCAGACCGGGGCGCGAACCCGGTTCCCCTGCATCGGCAGGCGGACGCGCAACCACTGCGCCACCAGGGAAGTGCGGAGCACAGGCTCCGGATGCGCAGGCTCAGCGGCCATGGCTCACGGGCCCAGCCGCTCCGCGGCATGTGGGATCCTCCCGGACCAGGGCACGAACCCGTGTGCCCTGCATCGGCAGGCAGGCTCTCAACCACTGCGCCACCAGGGAGGCCCTGCCTTTCTTTTCTTCATCTTACTTATTTCTATTTTTAAAAACTGTATACCAGTAACATCTACTGCTTATGTAACAGTAACAAGTTTGCTGTTTGTTTCTGTTTTGTTTTGACAAACTGTTTCATAAAGTAAACATATGCATATAAATATACAAAATAAGTTCCTGCACGAGAAGACTGTCATACACAAAAAGGAGGTGCAGGCCGGGGAGTTCTAAGATGCCGCTGAGCTGGTAACCCTGGGAATGTGGTTGTGAAAAGGTGAAGAGTATTTACTGAGAAATTTAAGAAAAGAGTAGGAGGGGCGATGAGAGGAGGAAGGGCAACTGAATTTCGGAGAAGCTGACTGACAGAGCTAGGAACAGCACAGGAAAGGCTAGGAACCCAAGCAAGCATCTCTGCCAGGAACCGCAGCTAGCTACGAGCGGGAGAGAGAAACCAGGATTTCTTACCACAAACCAGTTGGACCTGGTTAAGCTGACCGAAGAGGTGGCTGTGATGTCAGTCAAGATGCCCCCAAAGCCAAAGAGCATCTCCAAGGGCTCAGAGAAGAGAAATCTCCTTCTTCCAGAGTTCCCAGGGAGCGCTCAATGCCATCATTGGTCCAGTTGGAAAATGAGATTGGGGGAAGGTGGGTGACCAGCAAGAGGAATCCCAAAGGCGAGGCCGAGAAGAGAGACCTGTGGTCCAAGGGGGGTGGGGGGGGGGATGGGGACTGTCTGGTTGTTTAAGTATGTTGGCAACAGTCATTCCAACTGCCTGCGCGGGGGTCTCAGCCACATGACCTGTTAGCCCCACTCTGCCTCACGCTGTGGTTATGAATCTGAATTATCTGAGTACAAACAGTACTCAAGAGAGACAGGAAAAGAACATCACCAACACAATGAGGAGCCTGACTTTCCATAGATAAACCAGTTCCTGGGGCTTCCCTGGTGGCGCAGTGGTTAAGAATCCGCCTGCCGATGCAGGGGACACGGGTTCAAGCCCTGGTCTGGGAAGATCCCACATGCCGCGGAGCAACTAAGCCCGTGCGCCACAACTACTGAGCCTGCGCTCTAGAGC
>NC_041219.1:80341337-80345286 GCF_002837175.3 Physeter macrocephalus | reverse complement strand
CAACCAAGAGTAGCCCCCGCTCGCCACAACTAGAGAAAGCCTGCGCACAACAACAAAGACATAATGCAGCCAAAAATAAAAATAAATAAATTAAATAAATTTTAAAAAAAAACAAAAGCAGAAACTTAGCTTCCATGAAAGTCTAGGGATGCCATTCCCATTTGCGACACAAAAATGGAAAGGAAATAGTTATACTGTGGGCTAACACACCGGAAAAAATGAAAATCTTCAGGTGAAAAAAAAAATATCTTAAGCTCTAGACTAGCTACTTAGAGTTTACCTTCTTCCTCAAACTGTAAAATAAAAATAAACCAGTTCACCCTTGTATATCTCACAGGAGTGAAGAAAACAAATTAACCAAGAGGTCACTTCACCGGAAGAAAAACACACCCCAGTAAATCCACCAGAAATGTGTCACTATAGATATGCTATTTTCCAATGTCCTTCTGGGGAAAAAGTTCAAGTTGTAAGCTTGTTTCTTCTAATAAATAACCCCGTTGGAGAGGCACTCCCTACGGTTAACACCGCTCCACAGAACACTCAGGGCAAACACAATCCATCAAATTCCGATTTCTATGGACCTATTCAAATGTACATTTCCAATGTTTAGCATCGGTCGGCAAGGCACACACTCCACAGAACAAGAGGCTCCTAGGGCACAATCGTCCTGTTCCCAGGGGCGCTTGGTCCCATTCACAACCACCCACTCAGAGGAGAAAGGCACATGGAGGCTTTCCACATGCAAATCTTTACAGCCTCAGCCTGGTGCAATTTAGGAGTGAGGTTAAGAAGCGATTAGAGGATTAATAGAGACGTTTGTTATAACTTGAAACATGAGTTTGCTGCTCAAAAGGCTAAACTGTAGTGCTTGAAGCTAAGTGCTTAAAACTGCCCCAGAATCCTCAGGTCATGTATCCTAATCACGATCCCATTCTTTCAATCACAGATGAAAAAGTTAACACTTTCTCGTGTTTGGCTGGGATCACTCAGAGTCACTCGCTGTAGCTGTGAGATCTCTTTCATGAGAATCAACACCTCCATTTGGTTTCCACATGGATGATTCTTGGAAGTTACAAAGTCTTTGAAGGGCATCTATTTTTGCCTTGAGGTCTGGTGGCGTCAGAGTTCGCATCAGCCTCACAGATGAAAACTATCTTGAGCATGGTTCATCCATGCCTACAGCATTCTCACCAAAGGGAGGTCCCTGCATGTGTGGGATTTCTGTATTTATACGGCTTATGGGTTTGTTTGTAGATAAAACAGTTCTTGCCAGTTTTTGAGGTCTAAGGAATTTAAAGATGATCTATAATGCATGATCATCAGGGAATGAATGTGGGAGAATTCACTGGGACCGTTAACCCAAAAAACTCAGCTTCTTGACCGAATCAATGTTTGTTCTATCTTGGCAGTAGGACATAAGCTTTGCCAAAGCTTCAAACTTCTTCTCTTTCTCCCCACACTTTTACTTATACCTTTAAACCATGGAGAAAAGAAAGGGGCATTTGACCCAAGAGAGATTTCACAGTCAGGAACTACCTGGCCCCTGAGTGGATTTCTCTTCTCCATGAAAGGTTGTGGATGGAGAGGCCGCGTCCCAGAATGACTTAAAAAAAAAAAAAAATTACTTTTCCTATAAAAGATGGTAAAACAGCTGAAAGACCTAGAGTCATTCTGAGGGGTAAGCACTGAGTCTCAGGTTGAAGATTAGGTTCTAACCACAAGCCAGTCTGACTCTGCTAGATCACAAAACTTAAGTTGTACTGCACGGTGTGCTATGGAGATACATTTGTGAGCTTGAATCAAGGGCTGGGCACCGAATCCAGGCAGAGTAAACACTCCCGGAGGGGAACCTGACTTCAGATCACCTGCCTCTTGCCTGGAGGATTGCCGTGTGGCTGTGAATCTAATTGTTCACTAGTTGACAAAGCAGGTGGGAGTACAACAGAAATTGCTACAGCCTCTTGAGAGCCTCCAGCTCAGTTCTCCCTCAGCAACTCCTCTCTCGGGTGGTGGTGGGGTGGGGGAATCATCAGAGAGAACAGGTGTCAAACACAGAAAGCTGAAATCACTAACGCGACTCCAAAACTTACTGCAGCTCCTTAAACACTTCCCAGAGGTGCAGAGTGCAGAAATGCGATACATGATGTTTCTTCACGGAAAGTTTTTGAGCTTAGAAATCCTCCTAGGACAGTCGTTTCATTTTAGGGATGAAGAACCCAAGATCTAGGGGAGTTAGTGGTTCGGCCAGACTGAAACCCATGTCTAAACGTTCACCTCAGGGTTCTTTCTTGAATATGCTGTGTTTCCTCCTGCCCACGGAGGTCTGTTATTTCCCATATAAACTCCTGGCTGTTTGGTTGTTTCTGAACATTTCAGGACGCCACCGATGCATTCAGCTGCCCTGTGACAAAGGTGAGGGTTCTTCCCCATCTGAGATCCCTGCCTTGATGCAGCTACTACCTTTCTTTCCTGCTCTTGGTTTTCTTGCTCGATGCCAGGGGCGACCACCCTTCTCAGTTTTCTCCTTTGAAAAATCTGATACTACAAAAAATGTTGAACTCTGGTGAATTCCTCCCCAGACAATTACCAGGGACAAAAATAGTGAAATGAGAACAAATGGGAGTGACCCAGAAGGAAAGAGAGCGTGTGCACCTGGAGAGATCACTTACTCTGGAACCGGTATGTTGAGAGGTACCATCTGGGGACAGCCAAGTCCCTCGGCTTGTGTCCTACATTGCCGAGAGGGGAAAACGTGCACTGGAAATGTAAGTACGCCCTCAATTCCAGAGAGGAGATCGGGGCTGCCAACGCCAGAGAGAGCCAAACCGCCAATCTGGGGCAAATGTGTCTCAACCGTGGGTCCGAGCTACAGTGAACGCCAACCCTCTGGACATATGGAGGGCTCAGCCTCCAAAGTGGCTGGACATTTTTAATCATAAAAAATGGACCTAAAGCAAAACCATGTGACCTTGAGCGTAACAGGAACCCCAGTAACACCGTACTTGCACTGATCAAATTCGAACTTCCCGGACCTTTCTTCCTCTCCCTTATTTTCTTTCTCTGGGCAAATATTCCCTGAGTGCCTACCCTACGTGGGGCCCGGGGATCCGGCAGAGGACCCGAGGGAACAGTCACTGCTGTATGGAGCTTTCAGCCCTGGGAGGAGCAGTGATCCGAGTAGGAAGATGGGGGCCTCAGACAAGGAGGCCCGAAGAAATGGCGGGGGGGCCCAACTGCAAAGGCGGGGGAAAAGCAGTGCGGGCAAAAGCAAGGGTGTGCGCAAAGACCGTGGCGGGGGTGCCTGGTGTGTGCAGGGGCTGGGTGAAGCTCAGTGAGGAAGACGAGGCAGGCCTGGAGGGCTAGCGAGGTGGCTGGGCCATCAGAGGACGGGGCGGGCTGTCAGAAGAGTTCAAACGAGATCAACAATAAGCTCTGCGGGGCTCAGAGCAGGGGATTTCTCTTTTACAAAGGTCATTCTTGGGTGTGGAAAGTGGACGGTGCAGGACAGAGCTGGAAGAGGGCAACAGGAGTCTGTCGCTGAAGCTTCAGTGAAAGAAGGGCCAGTCCTGCCTGAAGGCCGGCAATGGAACAACACAGAAGAGATGTATTCCCGGGGTCATGTGAAGCCAGAACCACAGGACATGGGTCACACGGGATGGGAGCCGGGGACGGTGCGGGGAGCCCAGGATCACTGGGACCGAGGCGGGTGCTGCCCCGCAACTAGCCGTCTCCTTCACGCTGCAGGTCCCACCAGTTAGTGTCACCCCTGGACTAAGTGCATCTACTTGCCCCAGCTCCTTGAAAGGATATGATAAAGCCCACAACGGTATCAACAGTGTCATGGTCTTTGAAAACAACAATACTATTTATAAGCAATTTTTTGGAACAACTAAGAGGAATTGAGCCTGCTTCTGGCAGAGCTTTTTTTTTTTTTTTTTTTTTTTTTTTT
>NC_041219.1:80323211-80341102 GCF_002837175.3 Physeter macrocephalus | reverse complement strand
CTCCCGCTGCGGAGCACAGGCTCCGGACGCGCAGGCTCAGCGGCCATGGCTCACGGGCCCAGCCGCTCCGCGGCACGTGGGATCCTCCCGGACCGGGGCACGAACCCGGTTCCCCTGCATCGGCAGGCGGACGCGCAACCACTGCGCCACCAGGGAAGCCCATCTGGCAGAGCTTTGAGGGGATACAAAGAGAAGATTTGGTTCCTGCCACAAATGAGCTCTGGCCTATTAGGGGAGAGAAGGAGAGAATTGCAAATTATGCTGCGGCGTGGAAAGAGAAGCAAGAGCACAGAGAAGGGGAGACCCTGGGGTTCCGGGTACCCACAAGGGCACCATAAACAGGTCACTGCCTAGGAAGGCACAGGGAACACGGGAAAGATCTCAAGGAAGAGGTGACGTCTAAGTTGAGTCTTGTAGAAGACATTCCGGGGGGCTGCTCAACAGACAAGGAGGGAAGCAGTGGCAGCTATGAAGACAAGGGGCAGAGGACGGCTTGGTTCAGGGAGGGGTAAGCGTATGCTCTGGTATTGCTGGGGCTTGGGGTGCGGGGCTAAGAAGTGGCAGGAGATGAAGGTGCAGAGAGGCTGACAAAGAAGCCCAAAGAATCTGGACTTGATTCTGAAGACGAGAAGTCACTGGTGGGCTTTCAAAAGGGACGTGGGGTGGCCACGGGTGTCTGTGGTCTTGGGGACCGGCTGACTGGCTGGGCACCAGTGAAGCAGCAACCCCTGTAAGGAGCCCTGGTGAGGCTCCTTTATGGAGCCTACAAAAGATGCTGTTGGCTACGGACAGGAAGCGATAGCAGATGTGGGAGGGGAGAAGGGACGAGAAAGAGAGCGGGCACCGTTAGGCTATCCTAGGGTTCTAGTTTGAGTAATGGGCTGCGTGGTGACACCACCAAACTGGGAACATGGGAAAAGGGCACCATTTTGGAAAAGAAAATTCCTCTAGTTTTGGACACTTTTTAAGTGTGAACAGGTTTACAGCGACATCTTATTTATTCAGACTTTACCTTCTTCCAGAAAGGATTTAAACAGAGATTACATAAATACACACAAGATTAAAAAAAATAAATAAATATACGTGGAAAATAAAACTGGGGAAGATCAGAGGAAGCCAGGAATTAAGTTAATACCAAAAACATGTGCTGTAAGGCTCTTAACTGTCCGAAAAGCGGCTGCAAATGTTTCATGACAGCCAGCAACAAAACCACCACAACCGGTCTACTCACCTCAGGGTCCAAAAAAACAAAAACAAAAACCTCCTCTCCCCCTTAACCCCAGCTCTTTCCCTAAAGAGCACATCAGAGAAAAGTGACCAGTGGTACGCAGGAAAGAGAACACTGTGTGATGAAATGGACAAGTCCCTCAGCAGGAACCCTGCAGTAAATCCAGCAACACGTTTCCCAGAGCTGTTCCTCCTAACCTTCTCCAAGCTCGTGTCATCAGAAAGCTGTTCAAAAAACCATTTCGGGTGGCCACATAGGTGAGGGTCAGCCTCAATCCAGGGACGAACTTGGGAATTTCTAGAGGGATGTTAGGACTGGAAATTCTCCCTACGCACTGTTTCTCTCAACAGAATCTTTCAAAACACTGAGAAGTATGGTTACCCTGGCCAACAGACACCTGGAGAGCTGTGACCCTACGTGCCAAGCCAGAGGCTCAGAAAATGGGTTAGGCTTGGGGATGTGGTGGGAAGACGAGTGACAAAGTCTGAGGACAGTTAGAAGGCCGACTCTGCCACTGCCTCCCCGGAAGCCCCCTGACATTGTGCAGAGAGGGGGGTGCAGTGAGATGACCAGAGGCGGGTGGCCACGGGGCCCGAGATGGGGGAGCGAGGTCTGGTGTGGGCTTATATATCAGAGTAAGTGGGAGATGCGGGTGCGTGAGAGGACTCAGGGACGGGGTACGGAGAAGCTGGAGGGAGAGAAAACCCTGGGGGGGTGGGCTGCTTTTTAGGGGGCAGGCGTGAAGAGGAACCAGCAGTGAAGGGAGAGAGGAAACGAGAGGGTGAAATGCTGGAAACCATCAGAGAGACTGTTTCCAGGAGGGAAAGGTTGAGTGTGTATTTACGGCAGCTACCATCAGTCCCTTGGCAAGTGAGCGGGTGTTTTAGATAAGGAAATACTAGCTGTTGTAACAGATAAACCCTCCAAGTCTCAGCAGCTCAGTGCCGCGCATGTTTATTTCACCTGTGAAACACACAGTCCAGGTAGCAGCTTGGAGGTGGGGGAGGGGCCTCATAGGGAATCAGGCTGCCAGGTGTTCCGCCTGCTCCGGGTCACTGCCGAGGGTGACCTCATTTGTCAGCAACCAGTCTGCGGAACAGGGAAGAGAGGATGGGTGTGCATAACAGTTTCCTGGGACTGGCATAAACTGCCTCAAACCTGATGGCCTAAAATAACAGAAATCTACTCACAGCTCTGGAGGCTAAAAGTCTGAAATAAGGTGTCAGCAGGGCCATGCTTCTTCTGAAGGCGCTAGGGGAGGATCTTTCCTTGCCTCTTCCTAGCA
The DNA here is from genome assembly GCF_002837175.3 of Physeter macrocephalus. Lineage (NCBI taxonomy): Eukaryota > Metazoa > Chordata > Mammalia > Artiodactyla > Physeteridae > Physeter > Physeter macrocephalus. The sequence goes on along the minus strand of NC_041219.1, from coordinate 80,338,589 downwards.
TTCCTTGGTGTTTCTTAGCTTGTCAGGTTAACCCCAATCTTGGTCTCCATCTTCACCTGTCACCCTCCCGCCATCTCTGTCTTCACATGGCCTTCTTATAAGAACACGAGTCCTTGGATTTAAGGCCCACCCTGATCCAGTATGACTTCATCTTAACTTCCACCTTCATTACATCTGCAAAGACCCCATTTCCAACTAAGGTCACATTCACAGATATGAGGGTTAGGGTTTGGACGTACCTTTGCGGGGGACACAATTAAGCCATTACAATGTGTAAGAGGTTTTTATGGGTCAGGCCTCACCTCTGCTCACACCTGCCTGGCTGAAACTTAGTCATATAGCCACACCTACACTCCCATACAGCAGCTGGGGAGGGGAGTCAATGCCCTGCGCCTGCAACAAGAGGGAAAGGGTCTAGGGAGCAGCTACCTTGCTCTCCCATACAGCAGGGTAAGGTGGGGAAGGAAAGTGTACTCCAGGGACATGGCGGGGACAGAGTCGAGGCTGTCCTGAGAGGAGAGGTGGAGCCAGGGGACGCCCATCTCGTGGGAGGATCTTGGACGTGAAGGGAACGGACTGGAGGGGGACAAAGCAGTGAGGGGAAGCTCGTGTAAGACGAGGGAGCCGTGAGCATGTTTTCAGGCAGAGGGGAAGAAGCCAGAAGGAAGGGGGCCAATGAAGACAGGGACGGTAGAAAGGACGGGTAGAGTCTGCTTCAGGAGGAGATGGGACCAAGAACACTAGTGGAAGAAATCAGTATATCCCCGCAGCTAAATACAGCAAAGTGTAAACTCCTATGAAAAACCAAATGACGAAAGAAAAGAGAGCTGGGTTTTGTCTGGCTTTGTAACCCTGTTACTTGATTTCTTTGAAGCCTCACCTGGGACATACTCATTTTGCACAGCTCCCCGTACATTTTCAGGTAACCATACTACACACACTATGTACAGCTATGCTAGGAAACCCATGAGTGCTATTTCTCTCCCAAGCACCACTGGACCTCTCTAGTGCCACTAAGTCTGAGAGCTCTTATAGAAATGCTGGGTCAACCAGAAGTCTGCCTGTTGGCAATGTAGCTAAAAGAGTAATCAATGCCTTGGCATAAGAAACCACAGAGGCTCTGCAGAAGGGCAGCGTTTAGCTCTTCCTGGTGTGGCACTGTCACCTCCCAAAGGCTCTGGCCTCCAGACACGCGCTATTCGGGGATAAGGAGGCTGTCTGCAGATCCCAAGCTCAGGAAAAGCTAAAATGCATGTATGTGGGTGTTCCCATGTGGAACACCACTGCAGCCTTTCAAGCAGCAAATCATGATGGCCGTGACATGTACGGGAGGCTGGATGCAGCATCCCATGAGACGCCACTCAGTGCTGAAGCAGAGGGCAAGAGGGTACGCTGCCCACTCACCAGCACAGCCAATCTTGTGGCCTAAACAAACTCAGCCTGCTTGAGAGGCTGCTCATAAGCTAAATAATTAAATATCCCTTCTGCAACACAGCACGAAGGTTGGTTTGTTGGGTCCATTTTATTTGACATTTATTCAATGTCTTCTACAGGTAAAAGCACCGCATGAAAAGTATGGTGTTGAAAGCACAGTACTGCACGGTGGTTTTTAACAACTCAATGGAAAACCCAAAGGGACTGTGGATGGGGGATAAAAATAATGTTAACAATAATAATTATCCTTACAGTAATAAAAACAAACATTTATTGAACATGTACTAGATGCCAGGAACTATGCTTAGCATTTTACACACTTATTATCATTCTACCAACCTTATTAGAGATAAGGTCTTTTATTATCCCCATTTCACTGTTAAGGGAGCAAAGGCACAGAGAGGTTGGGAACTTTGTTCAAGGTCACACAGCACTATGATAAGTGGCAGAGCTAGGACCAGAACCCAGCTAGGCTGTCTCCAGAGTCTGTTCTATTAAACACTATATAGCCTGCTCTACCATAAATGTTCTGATATCTTTTATTCACTGGGCTTTTGTTATAAGATTTTACCTAAATGAAGAGTGTGAAAAGTGCATAATACAGTCTAGCCATTTTTTTAGATGACCTACTAACATTGAGAGCCGGAGCAGCCCGTTTGGAAGAGGGACCATATGTCCTTGAAATACTGGTGGCAATTATCATTATGACCTGCCAGCTCAGATTCACAAAGAATGAAACAGAGAGGGGAGGAAAAAAACAATACATAAACTCTGACACAGAAAAGAACCAAAATGCGGGGGGGTTGGGGGATGGAGAGCCAGTAGAGAGATGAATCAGTGTGAAAATTAATTGCATGAATCCAATTTTTGCAGGCAGGCCGCGTGGCCCACGGTAGGGAATGAGTTCCCCCTCTGCAACCTCAAAAGCCTCTTGCTTGCCTGGAAGAGAAAAGCTAAGGATCCAAGCGCTGAACGCCAAGCTCAGCCCGAGGCAGAGGGTCAGACAGGCTCGGGGTCTAGCAGCTCGACTGAGGGCACGTGAGGGCTTCTGTGCCACTGAGCTCCCTGGGAAGTGTGACCTTGACTTCACAGCTGAGTCTTGCAAGAAAAAAAAAAAGTGTTTGTCAAATGCCTAAGAGCCTGGAGGCTTTTTAAAGGGCTTTGCTGAAAAAGGACTTTTCGGTGTTACTTAGAGACAACCATCGCTTGCCAAAAACACTAGGATTAAAAAAAAAAAAATCATAAAACTTGAGAGCTGGAAAGAATATTACAGGCTGCCTAGTGTGCCCACAAACTACCTAGAGCATTATTTAAACTTGATAGACACGCCCCAACCCCACCCAACACCTGGTCTTATAGAGTATGCTGGCTTGAATTGTTCTAGATCTAATTTGGTAAGAACAGAGTTCTAGAGTCCAGCACTAATACTTGGCAGCAGTATTGGCTAAGATGAGCTTTACTCCACAGTGGAGTCCTAAAACAGCCCGGGAATGCTATCCAAAAAGTCCATAACTCACACTTTTAAATCAAAAGTTAACGTAGCCCTTTCATATTCATGTCTATACTGCAGTGCAAAAAGTATTTTACCTTGCACCATTTTAAAATTATAAACTGAGATATAGTAAAGTGGCAAACACTATAGTATGAGTAGTAACAGCAATAAGAATGTATTGAAAATCAATATTAATAACTAACATTTATTAAATGCTTTCCATTTGGCAGACAGGCACTTGTCTAAACACTTCAAAAGCAATCAATCAGCACGTAATGTTTAATGCTTTTGCAGTCATTATATGTTTTACTTCTTTATTGATTACCAGTCTCCCCCTACCCCTACCCCGCCCCTCCTCCAAATGCAAGCTCCACAAGGACAGACGTTTTCGTCCTGTCATTAACTAAGTATCTAGTTCCTTGAATAGTGCCTGGAGAACAGTGGACATGCAAATACTTTTTGAATTAAATTAATTCATTGAATCCTCACAGGACTCTGTGAGGTAAGGATTGTTATAATTCCTATTTTACAGATGAGGTAACACACCCAGAATGGTTAAGTAACTTGCTCAAGATCACACAGGAAGTGATGGAGCTGGAATTCAAACTCAGGCTGCCTGGCTCCAAACTCTGCCCTTTTAACCAATATCTAGCATTTCTGACTCTTCTGTTTTAACACACGCAACAGCTAACATGAACTGAGTGCTTACTATGTACCGGCACATAAGATGAAGGCCTTATGTGCACTCTCTCTTTTAATATAACAGTTCCACGAAGGGGGCTATTATTATTTTAATCACATAGATGAGCAAACTTCGTCTTAGAGGGATCCTGTACTTCGCCCTAAGTCAGGCTGTAAGTTGTGCAACTGGAATCCCAACTCCGGCCCACGTGACTTCCAAGTGCGCATGCTTAATCACCAGGCCATTCTGTGTCCTGAATCGTCCTCCAGCCAGAGACACACACGTACCCTTGAGGTATGGGTCTGCTTAGCCACTCTCTGAAAATCTTATTTTAGATTTACATCTAATGTTTCATTTCATATTATTTTTTTTCATAACCCACATCAATCTGGGGTTATTCACACAAACAATAACAGAGTCAAAGAGCAGTGCCAGCCATGTGAGGCACGAAGCTGGCCTGAATCAGAGCCTGAACCCAAACCATACTAAGCTGTGACCCGAGGAGAAAACCTCCCGCTCCCTCGGGAGGAAGGGGCGCTGGCTGCTCCTTGAGATCTGTGATGCCACGAACACCTAAGGAGGGATTCTGGAAAAGTGTTTCCCTTGCGGGCGGGGGAACAGAGGGATGAGTCAAAGGGAACCTGGATGGGTGGGGAGAGTAAAGGGTGGAAACATGAAACCCAGTCAGCTTGACCGGCTCTGCCAGCAGAGTGGCAGGCAGTGTCAGAAGTGGTGGTGGTGGGCTTCCCTGGTGGCGCAGTGGTTAAGAATCCACCTGCCAATGCAGGGGACACGGGTTCGAGCCCTGGTCCGGGAAGATCCCACATGCCACAGGGCAACTAAGCCTGTGCACCACAACTACTGAGCCTGCGCTCTAGAGCCATGAGCCACAGCTACCGAGCCTGTGTGCCACAACTACCGAGCCCATGTGCCACAACTACCGAAGCCCGTGCGGCTAGAGTCCGTGCTCCGCAACAAAGAGTAGCCCCCGCTCGCCGCAACTAGAGAAAGCCCACGCACAGCAACAAAGACCCGACGCAGCCAAAAAAAAAAAAAAAAAAAAAAAAACAAACAAAAAAAAGTAACGGTAGAATTTAAAAAAAAAAGAAATAAAGAAGTGGTGGTGGTAGTAGAGGGAGGTGCAGTACGACCAGCAGTAGTGGTAGCAGCAGCCCGCTCGCCGCAACTAGAGAAAGCCCACGCACAGCAACAAAGACCCGACCCAGCCAAAAAAAAAAAAAAAAAAAAAAAAAAACAAACAAAAAAAAGTAACGGTAGAATTTAAAAAAAAAAGAAATAAAGAAGTGGTGGTGGTAGTAGAGGGAGGTGCAGTACGACCAGCAGTAGTGGTAGCAGCAGTACTAGTGCTAGTGGTACTAGTAGTAACGGAAGTGTCAATGGTGGTAGTACTACTCGCAGTAGTGCTAGTGGTAGTGGCAGTGGTATTATAGTACTAGTAGTAGAGGTAGGTGCAGTGCTAGTGGTAGTAGTAGTAACAGTAGTGTTAATGGTGGTAGTACTACTAGTAGTAGTGGCAGTAGTGCTAGTGGTAGTGGTGTTATAGTGCTAGTAGTAATACTGGTGGTAATGGTTAACAGCAGTGGTGGTGGTAGTAATAGGAACAATGGTATTGATAGCGGTAGTGGTAACAGCAGGAGTTGGTGGCCCCCTGGGTGGGCAGTATTTTAAACAAAGGGACACAGGAGAGTCAGCTTCTGGTTTGGAGGGCACGATGCAACACTAAGGGAAAGGTGGTGCCCACTGTTTAGGATCACAGGCTGCTGCTAGGCTGTGAGCTGCTAGTTCAGAATAAGAGGCAAGTTAAGCTTTGAAAAACGCTCAGTGTTAATATCCGGGTGGCAGACATGGCGCTAGACCCAGGAATCAGGGCCTCTGAGGGCCTGAAGGACGTGGAGGTCAGCACTGGACAGTCTCAAAGCTACCAGGAACCCGGGATCTGGGGGAACCCCTGCAGGACTGTTCTCAGGGTTCCCGCCAGGGCTGGCAGAGGTGGCAAGTGAAAAGCTTCTTTGAGGCGTCTCATCTGTCTTCTGGCATCTAAGCCAGCAGGACGGGAGGAAAATGGATCAGGGCCTCAGGAGTACAGGGAGCTGACTGGCCAGGTCAGCCTCCGTCTGGATGTTAATTTAACCGTCACGAAGTTCAGAGCTGGAAGACACCTCTGAGATCAGTTAACAGGATCTTTTTAACGGCCTGTTTTCAAAGCAGGGAACTGAGGCTCCGAGAGTCCTGTGAATTTTCAACCATTCCACAGTCTGGGAAAGGGCTGGAGCGTCTCTTCCTGCCTCTGGGCTCCCAGCCGAGTGCTTTCTCTTACTGCCTCACTGAAGCAACCCAGGGCGACACGTGACACTTGTGCTCTTGCATCTCAATAATGCTTGAAGATTTCAACCAACAAAACGAAGTAATCTTCACAACTCCCTAAGATAGCTCTAGTGGCTCAGCAAACTGCTAACGGAGAGGAACAGTAGGGCAGGAGTATTATTTGATTTTAGAAAGGGCTAATGTTGCTGAGTAGAAAACCACAAAGAATCTTGGAAGGGAAAGAGAGGTGGGGTCCCACAAAACCTGGGTTCTAATTCTATCCCTGCTGCCAGCTACCTGTGGGAACTTGAGAAGGGCAACTTGTCCGGGCCTCATTTTCCTTACCAGCAAAAAAGATTTAGACTAGACCAGTGGCTCCCAGAGTGGTCACACCAGAATCACCTGGAGTGCTTTTAAAATAAAGACTCCCAGCCCCACCTTCAATGATTCTGGTTCAGTAAGCCTGAAAATAAGAGGACTGACCGTTTTTATTAAAAAATAAACAAATAAATAAATCTCCCACGTGGGTACACGGATTGGGTCCATGCACGCTTGGCAGGGGATCAACAGAGAGACAGGGAGATACACATATATGTGATTAAAAGGTGATTATGGCAATTGCAGAATTTAAGTAGTAGGGATGCAGGAGTGCACCGTGAGTCTCTCAACTTTTCTGTGTATTTTAAATTTTTCACGATGAAATGTTGAAAAAAAAAAGCAAATAAAAAAGGGGAAACATTCCCCAGGTGATTCTGATGCGCAAGCAAGTTTGGCATCTCTGGTCCAGGTCACCAAGCTTCAGACCAAGTTTAGGTGGCTTTCGTGTCCCACAGAGCAGCCCCGGGCACCACCTTGGGAAAAAGGAGCCAGTGTGAAGCGCTCAACCTGGTCCCAGACGTCGGTTGGAATGGCTCCCACCTTCAGCTGTTTTTATAAATTGGGAATGTGCATGAGATTCTACTAGAAAACAGACACACAACGGTTCCATTGCTTTTTTTAAAAAGTGTATATACCACTCTAGAAGACAGTCTTCAAGGCCTTGCGTAGATTCAACTGTTTATGAATTTACAGAATTACTTAGGGTCTCGTGTGCAAGATGGAATGAAGGTTTTAGAACTAGAGCCAGGGAAACGGCCCAGTTATTTGAAGAGTCAAACTAGAAAGCGGGTTCGTTGACAGTGCCTGGGCCCTGCCGGCACCTCCCTGCCTCACCCCTACCGTCTCTTACTCTGTACATTCCTCTCCCATCCTCATCTACTAAAAGGCACATTCCTGGCTCAAAGGCCTTTGCTATTTTGTCTGCCAGCACGCATTCCCCCAATATCTGCTCAGCTCATGCCTTACCTCCTTCAGACCTTTACTCAAAAGCCTTTTCCTCAGTGATGCTTTCATTGGTTTCCCATCTGAAGAGTGGGAACCAGCCCCTTCCACAGCAGGAAAGCTGAGATGTCGTCTGAAAGGGTGAGGTCTGGCTCTTGTAAACCCCAGTATGCCAGGCTCATCCCATTTCACCATGCGGTATCGCCACAATACCAGCTCTCTTCCAGGGGATGACACCTCCCTTCCTCCCTTCTCGCCACTAACAGCTAAACCACCTTTGGTCCCGGGGAGTCTGCGGACTTGCTCACACAAGCGAGGGCAAAGTTGGAGGTTAAATGCCCATCTTGTCCAGTGAACTCCCCAGAGCCAACTAACTACCAGATAACCATACACTGCACCCCAAGAGGGACTGCTCAGTGAATAGAAACACCCTATCATGACCCGTGAAAGACGTACACATACCGTTTCCTACTGGTAACAGTTCAATGAGGCTCACAGGTAACAAAAACGAGTAGTGTCCCACTAAAAACATCCATACCACAAATGACCCCATCGCCAACCAAGTTGTCAAGCACTACTCACAACCACAACAGTGACCCCATGGAATAATAAAGCAAGTGGGTCTACCTGCATAACTCGGTAGCAATGGATTTTGACCTGTGAAGCACCCTCATGTCACTGTCATTCTTGAAGTCAAAGAACATAATCCCATGTGTGCTAGAGTTTCCCCCTTTAACCCAAGGCAGCCTCTACTCATTAGAGCTGAGGGCTCATCCTAACACCTGCATTTACCCTTCACACTGCCTTGTAAATGGAAGCTTGATTCCCTGCCCTCCAGCACCCCACAACGGTAAGCGCCCTGAAGACAGGGCCTTTGCCTCGTTCGCTACGTTTCCCCAGCACATGCCTGGCGCACGCAGGCATCCAAACAGTTGCTGAGTCCTGCTCCCCCATGGCATCTTAGTTAATTTATACCTTACCATTACTTTGGGTCTCTGACTGTGTAATACACACACAATGAATTGTACAAGTTTAACATAAATACTTACGATAGATTGAGGCGTATTTATAAATGATCCGGCTATAGTCATTATTTCGACTCTATTAAGGATAACATCAAGGAGAGGAAACGTGCCCAAATAAACCACTGAAGAACTGCAGTCTGAGAGCAGAAAAGAGGCTACACTCTTAAACTGATCTGGTATGTCACTTAAAAACCTCAACAACATAACTAAGAATTTAAAAATAACCTCAAAGGAACAGAAGGTGTTAAGACAGCACTACAGTCATATCCCACCTGCTTGATATAACCTTTCTTCTTTAGCATGAAATGAGTATTGCTTCCTATGATGAACTTTCTGAAGACAAATATTTGGCATGCTGTTTACTTGTAGGCTTTTTTATTATTCAGATGTGTTTTTCCCCAAGATGAAAGTGGACCATAGTGAGACAGCTATTGCTTCACGGCCTGACAACTTAAGCTGAACTTACTGCAGCTCTTTTAAAACTGACAAGGACAAAATTAAAGTAACAAAAGAGATCATTGGTTTGGGGGCTTTAAAGATGACATCCAGGCTTCGTCAGGTCCATGGGAAAAAATGTAACAACCATGAATAAAGACACCATCACTTATGAAACCTAATGTGAATTCCCTTCTCAATGCCCAGTGGTGGCTGAAACTTCCAAAATGTTGATCAAAATAAATTCCCTTGGGCCTGAAGACATAATTTATAGACTACTACATTTCCCAGGAGTCTTGTTTCTCAGGATGGCCATGAACCTGAATTCTAGCCAGTGGAAAGCATGCAGATGTGATGTGTGCCTCTTCTAGGCCGGGGCCATAAAAACCTTTCCTGAGGGGTCCCTCCATGCTCTTGTTGGGGAGATGCCCCCAGTGACCTTGGAAGCCAAATGTAAAGATGACAGACCTCCTTCATCCTAGGTGCCTGCATGCCTGCAAGAGACAAAGCCACTGCTTTTCTAGGCCAGTGAATTTGAGGGCCTATTGTTTCTGCACTCAGCCTACCGGATAGCCCATCATACAGCAGGAAATATTTGTACCTTTCCTTATACAAAGCATGAGATTAAACTCTTATAAAAAGAAGGAAAAATGAAAACAGTCACAGTATTTTTTAGATACTCCTAAAGTCATAGAAACCTAGTGCTTAATGGGGACCATGAAAAAATCAAATTATTTAGTCCATTATTATTTATTTATTTTGACTAAATAAATTTAGTCAAATTTATTTAGTTTGAGAACACTCACACTGAAGTTCTTCAGTGTTTTATTTGGGCACGTTTCCTCTCCTTGACTAGTTATACAGTGATGCACAAATACTTTTCTAAGAGAGAACCTACTGTTTTCTGTGTCAGCTCACTGCCTCTCTGGACAGCTCTCGCTGAGCTCGTATTGCGTACGATAACGATAACAGTAGTTCACTGTTAAAATGAGCGCTTACTGCGGCCCCGGCCCTGTGCTTAGAGCCTTCCACTCACCTGCTCATCTAATCCTCACCTGGGAAGTGGACCCTCTCACCATCTTCATTTACAGATGACAAAACTGAGGCAAAGAAAACATGAGATGGGCCAAGAGCAGGTACAACTAGAAGTGGAGCCAAGATTCAACCCAGGCAGCCTGCTCTTACCCACCACCCTGTCCTCCCGTGGCTGTCACCTCTGTCCCAGACTCATGGAGAGCAAGCCTTACCACTCTCCCCCATATCTGACAAGTACCTAAGGATCTCTTTCACAGCAACACAAGTTATCTTTTCACATGGCTGAAAAAACTCTAGTTTGTTTGAGTTTTGTTCGATTTTTCTTTTTGTTTCCATTTTACTGAAGTATAGTTGATTTACAACGTGTGTTCATTTGTTTGAGTTTTTCTCATTCCTTCAAACATGGTTCCAAACCCCTTCACCACTCAGGTTTCTCTTTGGAGGGCTCCTGCTCATTCATGCCCCGGCTGAACTGTGTCACCTAGAGAGGACCTTTATGTGTAAAATAAGACTAATAATAGTACTTCCCCCACAGGGTTGATGTGAAGATGAGTTAGGTTATTCAGGTAAAGCCCTAGAAACTAGACACAGTGCTTAGGACAAAGTAAGCCAACCAAAACCATTAGTTATTATTTGCCTTATACTGCAATGCTGCAGCCTATGATTGCATTAGGTTCTAGTGTCTACATCACACTACTGACCAGACTGAATTTACTGTCCACTTAAATACATTTTTAAGTGTATTTTTTTTTTTTTTACCATTGATAAGCTTCAATCCTTGATTCTGCTATTCTGCTAGATAACCCCGCCCCACCCTCAACAGATGTTACACTTTACCTTGACTGTGGTTAAACTTCCCCCGGTTAGGTTTAGTTCACCTTCCCAGGCACTGAAGGTATTTTTGAATCCTGTATTTCTGAATCTTGCATCAGCAAATTGATGGTTAGGTGTTGAAAATTTTGATGTAGGCTAGAATGGCCCACAGATAAAGCCTTGGGGTTCTCCACTAGAAAGTTCCTTCCTGTCACTGACCCACTGTTTCCTATCTTAGCAGCCAGGGATAGATAAGGTCACTATCTTGACCACAATCATCTCATGCCAATGTTTGTTAAGTGCAAAGACTCCATTTCTACCAAGTCCATGAGACTCTCCCAGCTCAGCCCCTCAGTGGGCTAGGAGCAAAAGGAGGTTGTTAAGAGCCTACTTGGTTGGGATAGGGAACCACAGCCAGAACTACACTCTCCCAGGGGCCCAACAAGGGACCAAAAGTCCACACAGGAGCACATCTGACCCATTTCAGATAAGGGAGCTATAGCCTGGTGTACAGTGCGATGGGGGCTTCAGAACCTCCTAGCAGTCGGCGGGCATCTGAGATGAAGAGCTAGATCGTGCAAGAAATCCTTACCCCAGCTCCCACTTTTCGAAGAAATGGACCTACGTTCTGTAATATCAGGACGGCAAGAAGGAATCTGCAGACAGCTGACAGTGGTGCAGGCGGGGCCCCTCCACCTGTGTGGGATAGCACTGGGGCGGAAACATCGCCATAGAAGCTCCCCTGCGTGCGGTATGTGGCTGCAGTGGAGGCTGACAGATGCTTGACAGTGTTCAAAGTTTGATGCTTTAGGCTCAGGTCAGGAACAGCTATGATTTTTATACCCTGAGGACAGACTGGCTCCTTCCTGGCTCCTCAGACTTTAAAAGCAGTGGTTCTTCCATACAGCAAAATCACCTGGAGGGTTGCTCTAACACAGAGTGCTGGGTCCCATCCCTGGGTTTCTGATCTAGTAGGTCAGGGGTAGAGCCCTAGGATTTGCTTTTCTAACAAAAATTTACTTTTTTAACAGTTGCTACTGCTGCTGGTTAGGGGACCACACTTTGAGAACCACTGATTTAGGGCAAGGGGTGTCAGAAAGAAGGTTGAAAAACATCCAAGGGGAAGAGAAAAGGAGGAAATCCAGAGAGAGAGGGGACTCTTTAGTGCCCCCTGCGTTGACAGCGAGTGGCTTGAGAGGAAAAGTAAAGACTGTTTTGAGCTATCACGTGGTCTCCACGTCTTTGCATGTATTTGTGATCATCCAACAGCAGTATTTTCTTTCTGCTAGTCCCTTCTGCAGGTTACGGGTATAGCTAAGGGATTATGTAAACATATACTGAAAAGATGGGCGGGGCGGGGGTACCTGAAGAAGAAGGGCCAAAAAACACCTCAACTTTCAGAGTAGAGAATGGTGGCAAATTATGGTTTCTTTCTGTTCCATTTTTCAGACATTTGTCAAAGAAAGTGAGAGTTGTGGTGAACTTAATGTAGTCGATGGAAGAAGATCAAATCTATTCTGAACTCAGAGGAAGGCTACTATCAAAGAAACAGCTCCCTGGCAGGTGTGGATAGATGAACCACTTGTTAGCCATAAGCAGTTTCAGAAAGGTTCTGTGCTGGCCATTGATATCCTCGCGCATAAAAAGGAATGAACGGTTTTTTGCATTTCCTTGGGTTGGAAGCAGTTACACAGTTTCATTATCTTACCACTAGTAAAGGGGCGAAGTCTGAGATGTGTAACTGGTTTTCAATCTAGAAATGTAAGTCTTGTCTAATACCTAGCTCCTATCCGCAAGAAAATTCAGACTTGGCCAGAGGAATTGACCTGTGGACGCATATGGAAAGCTTGAACTTACACGAGGGTAGTTCTGAAAAACTGAAAACGAGGAAAAGAGAAATAAAAGAAAACCATCCTGGCTGGTAGAACTGACTTTGTTTTAAGGACGATCTGTGGACCGCTTTTTATACAGAGCTGCTTCACAGACACGTTCAACCTTCGCAGCCTTTTCCTAGGAGAATCCTCAAAAAGATGGCCCTGTATTCCTTGGATTCCTGTCACTCATCCTGAAAAAGTCTACATACCCTTGGCTGACAGAGAAATGGTGAGCAAGACAAAATGGGGGTCCGAATTCATGGCAGTTATCATTTATAAGACAGGCATCCAGAAGATCCAGAAAATGCTAACGTCATTTTGATTACCATCAAAATGAAAATGCAAAATTTTACATGTTCTCAGAGAACCCTGGGACCTTTGGAAGGGAATGGCAGCCCTCAGTTTGAGGAAGGGGCATTGCCTATATCATAAATGAATAAACTGGACCACCCAAAGCTTACATGCTTCACGACTGCAGTGCATTTAAAATAGATTCTAAATGCAACCATCCCCTCAACTACACCCCATAAACCATTTTACATGAAATTAAAGATGCCACTGATCATGAGGTATGTCATTATTTTACAGGCAAACAGTAAAGAAAAAATGTTAGTTAGAAACTGTTCATTTTAGAGACATTAAAATGTGAAAAACAAAAACACTGTGTGAGTCTTAGCATGGATGGGACATACCAGGGTACAGGGGATTGACTGAGAACTTGCTGCTCTGACTTTCATTCGTGAGAGGGATGGCAGCAGCCCTGTTCCTTAGCAGCTGTGGGACCTTGGGCAAATCCCTTCACCTCAATGTGCTTCAGTACATTTACCTGATATTAACAATGCCTACTTCTCACTAAATTGCTGAGAGAACTAAATATGATTGTTTTTTAGAGTATTTAACATGTACCTAGCACTTATTATCTGTCTTATTGCTTTTTTTTTTTTTAATTTATTTATTTTATTTATTTATTTTTGACTGAGTTGGGTCTTTGTTGCTGCGCGCGGGCCCTCTCTAGTTGCGGTGAGCGGGGGCTACTCTTTGTTGCGGTGCGTGGGCTTCTCATTGCAGTGGCTTCTCTTGTTGTGGAGCAGGGGCTTTAGGCGTGCGGGCTTCAATAGTTGTGGTGCACGGGCTCAGTAGTTGTGGCTCACAGGCTCTAGAGCACAGGCTCGGTAGTTGTGGCACACGGGCTTAGTTGCTCCGCGGCATGTGGGATCTTCCTGGACCAGGGCTTGAACCCGTGTCCCCTGCATTGGCAGGCGGATTCTTAACCACTGAGCCACCAGGGAAGCCCCTGTCTTATTGCTTCTGTTGCTTCAATCTGGCAAGAGTGGAATCATGAACTTAACAAATCTTAAATGGTCTTCTTTACTCTAAATGAGTTCACCTAGTCTCAGTTGCCAAACCTTTAGACACTGTTTGAAATAAGTGGTAATGGCTTTGCCTCCTCAGTGCCTTAGCGCTCCAGAAATAAAATGAAATTATCTTCCAAAATGCAGTCAAAGCATCTTCTTAAACTGAAGAATCACTCAGGGCCCGAAGGAGTGGATGACTCAAATACAACCGGTGACAGTTTACACATTGTTTTGCATGACATTTGCATGCCACCAGTTCATTTTTGCTTGAAGTGAAAAAACCGCCCACCATCTGCTTCTTGCCTAGTCCCTTATGATCCCCTAGGTGCTGAGTTGGCTGCTTTTGACTGGGAAAAATAAAGCAACTGGCTGCGTCAAGTAGTTATCTCACGACCCTCTGTGGCTGGTTACCTCAATTGCGGAGGAGAGGGCAAGGCTGTCCCAAGCTGTATCACCTGGCATCACTATGGACCATCCCACATCGAGGGTGGTCCTTGACTCAGAAACCAGTAAGCCACATAAAGCATCAGGAAGCTTCTTCTGAATACAACCCCCAAGCACACATGCCCCTGATGGTAAATCAGATGATTCACAGCTCACGAAGCAGCTTAAATAACAGTTCCGAGATTAGTTCGATATGGTGGAATAGAAGGACGTGCTCTCACTCCCTCTTGAGAGAGCACCAGAATCACAACTAACTGCTGAACAATCATCGACAGGAAGACACCGGAACTCACCAAAAAAGATACCCCACATCCAAAGACAAAGGAGAAGCCGCAACGAGACAGTGGGAGGGGCGCAATCACAATAAAATCAAATCCCATAACGGCTGGGTGGGTGACTCACAAACTGGAGAACACTTATACCACAGAAGTCCACCCACTGCAGTGAAGGTTCTGAGCCCCACGTCAGGCTTCCCAACCTGGGGGTCTGGCAACAGGAGGAGGAATTCCTAGAGAATCAGACTTTGGAGGCTAGCGGGATTTGACTGCAGGACTTCGACAGGACTGGGGGAAACAGAGACGCCATCTTGGAGGGCACACACAAAGTATCGAGTGCATCGGGACCCAGGGGAAGGAGCAGTGACCCCGTAGGAGACTGAACCAGACCTACCTGCTAGTGTTGGAGGGTCTCCTGCAGAGGCGAGGGGTGGCTGTGTCTCACCATGAGGACAAGGACACTGGCAGCAGAAGTTCTGGGAGGTACTCCTTGCCAAGAGCCCTCCCAGAATCTGTAATCAGCCCCACCAAGGAGCCTGGGGAGGCTCTAGCGTTGGGTCACCTCAGGCCAAACAACCAACAGGGAGGGAACTCAGCCCCACCCATCAGCAGACAAGGGGATTAAAGTTTTACTGAGCTCTGCCCACCAGAGCAACACCCAGCTCTACCCACCACCAGTCCCTCCCATCAGGAAATTTGCACAAGCCTCTTAGATAGCCTCATCCACCAGAGGGCAGACAGCAGAAGCAAGAAGAAATACAATCCTGCAGCCTGTGGAACAAAAGCCACATTCACAGAAAGATAGACAAGATGAAAAGGCAGAGGGTTATGTACCAGATGAAGGAAAAAGATAAAACCCCAGAAAAACA
>NC_041219.1:80320716-80322891 GCF_002837175.3 Physeter macrocephalus | reverse complement strand
GAAGCAAGAAGAACTATAATTCTGCAGCCTGTGGAAGGAAAACCACATTCACAGAAAGATAGACAAAATGAAAAGGCAGAAGACTTTGTACCAGATGAAGGAACAAGATAAAACCCCAGAAAAACAACTAAATGAATTGGAGATAGGCAACCTTCCAGAAAAAGAATTCAGAATAATGATAGTGAAGATGATCCAGGACCTCAGAAAAAGAATGGAGGCAAAGATCGAGAAGATGCAAGAAATGTTTAACAAAGACGTAGAAGAATTAAAGAACAAACACCTAAAAGAATTAAAGAACAAACAAACAGAGATAAATAATACAACAACTGAAATGAAAAATACACTAGAAGCAATCACTAAAAATACACTAGAAGGAATCAATAGCAGAATAACTGAGGCAGAAGAACGAATAAGTGACCTGGAAGACAGAATGGTGGAATTCACTGCTGCAGAACAGAATAAAGAAAAAAGAATGGAAAGAAATGAAGACAGCCTCTGGGACAACATTAAACACAACAACATTTGCATTATAGGGGTCCCAGAAGGAGAAGAGAGAGAGAAAGGACCAGAGAAAATATTTGAAGAGGTTATAGTCAAAAACTTCCCTAACCTGGGAAAGGAAATAGCCACCCAAGTCCAGGAAGTGCAGAGACTCCCAGGCAGGATAAACCAAAGGGGAAACATGCCAAAACACACAGTAATCAAACTGACAAAAATCAAAGACAAAGAAAAATTATTGAAAGCAACAAGGGAAAAACGACAAATAACACACAAGGGAACTCCCATTAGGTTAACAGCTGATTTCTCAGCAGAAACTCTACCAGACAGAAGGGAGTGGCATGACATATTTAAAGTGATGAAAGGGAAGAAACTACAACCAAGATTATTTTACCTGGCAAGGATCACATTCAGATTCCATGGAGAAATCAAAAGCTTTACAGACAAGCAAAAGATAAGAGAATTCAGCACCACCAAACCAGCTCTACAATAAATGCTAAAGGAACTTCTCTAAGTGGGAAACACAAGAGAAAAAAAGGATCTACAAAAACAAACCCATAACAATTAAGAAAATGGAAATAGGAACATACATACTGATAATTATCTTAAACATGAATGGATTAAATGCTCCAACCAAAAGACACTGGCTCGCTGAATACATACAAAAACAAGACCCATATATATGCTGTCTACAAGAGACCCACATCAGACCTGGGGGCACATACAGACTAAAAGTGAGGGGATGGAAAAAGATATTCCATGCAAATGGAAATCAAAAGAAAGCTGGAGTAGCAATATTCATATCAGATAAAATAGATTTTAAAATAAAGAATGCTACAAGAGACAAGGAAGGACACTACATAATGATCAAGGGATCAATCCAAGAAGAAGATATAACAATTTTAAATATATATGCACCCAACATAGGAGCACCTCAATACATAAGGCAACTGCTAACAGCTATAAAAGAGGAAATCGACAGTAACACAATAATAGTGGGGGACTTTAACAGCTCCCTTACACTAATGGACAGATAATCAAAACAGAAAATTAATAAGGAAACACAAGCTTTAAATGACAAAATAGACCAGAAAGATTTAATTGATATTTATAGGACTTTCCACCCCAAAACAGCAGATTACACTTTCTTCTCAAGTGTGCACGGAACACTCTCCAGGATAGATCACATCTTGGGTCACAAATCAAGGCTCAGTAAATTTAAGAAAATTGAAATCATATCAAGCATCTTTTCTGACCACAATGCTATGAGATTATAAATCAAGTACAGGGAAAAACAATGCAAAAAACACAAACACATGGAGGCTAAACAATACGTTACTAAATAACCAAGAGATCACTGAAGAAATCAAAGAGGAAATCAAAAAATACCTAGAGACAAATGACAACGAAAACATGATGATCCAAAACCTAGGGGATGCAGCAAAAGCAGTTCTAAGAGGGAAGTCAATAGCAATACAAGCCTACCTCAAGAAACAAGAAGACTCTCAAATAAACAATCTAACCTTACACCTAAAGGAATTAGAGAAAGAAGAACAAACAAAACCCAAAGTTAGCAGAAGGAAAGAAATCATAAAGATCAGAGCAGAAATAAAAGAAATAGAAACAAAGAAAACAATAGCAAAGATCAATAAAACTAAAAGCTGGTTCATTGAGAAG
>NC_041219.1:80319374-80320528 GCF_002837175.3 Physeter macrocephalus | reverse complement strand
TACAGGCCAATATCACTGATGAACATAGACGCAAAAATCCTCAACAAAATACTAGCAAATAGAATCCAACAACACATTAAAAGGATCATATACCATGATCAAGTGAGATTTGTCCCAGGAATGCAAGGATTCTTCAATATACACAAATCAATCAATGTGATACACCATATTAACAAATTAAGGAATAAAAACCCTTTGATCATCTCAATAGATGCAGACAAATCTTTTGACAAAATTCAACACCAATTTACGACAAAAACTCTCCAGAAAGTGGGCATAGAGGGAACCTACCTCAACATAATAAAAACTATCTATGACAAACCCACAGCAAACATCATTCTCAATGGTGAAAAACTGAAAGCATTTCCTCTAAGATCAGGAACAAGACAAGGATGTCCACTCTCGCCACTCTTATTCAACATAGTTTTGGAAGTCCTAGCCACAGCAGTCCGAGAAGAAAAAGGAATACAATTTGGAAAATAAGAAGTAAAACTGTGACTATTTGCAGATGGCAGGATACTATACATAGATAATCCTAAAGATGCCACCAGAAAACTACTAGAGCTAATCAATGAATTTGGTAAAGTAGCAGGATACAAAATTAACGCACAGGAATCTCTTGCATTCCTATACACTGATGATGAAAAATCTGAAAGAGAAATTAAGGAAACAATCCCATTTACCACTGCAACAAAAAGAATAAAATACCTAGGAATAAACCTGCCTAGGGAGACAAAAGACCTGTATGCACAAAATTACAAGACACTGATGAAAGAAATTAAAGATGATACAAACAGATGCAGAGATATATGTTCTTGGATTGGAAGAATGAATACTGTGAAAATGACTATACTACCCAAAGCAATCTAAAGATTCAATGCAATCCCTATCAAATTACCAGTGGCCTTTTTTACAGAAGTAGAAGAAAAAATCTTAAAATTTGTATGGAGACACAAAAGACCCCTAACAGCCAAAGCAGTCTGGAGGGAAAAAAAAGGAGCTGGAGGAATCAGACTCCCTGACTTTAGACTATACTGCAAAGCTACAGTAATCAAGACAATATGGTACTGTCAGAAAAAAAGAAATATAGATCAATGGAAGAAGATAGAAAGCCCAGAGATAAACTCATGCACCTATGGTCAACTAATCTATGA
>NC_041219.1:80318505-80318960 GCF_002837175.3 Physeter macrocephalus | reverse complement strand
AAACTACAAACAAGATGAAAAGACAACCCTCAGAATGGGAGAAAATATTTGCAAATGAATCAACAGACAAAGGATTAATCTCCAAAATATATAAACAGCTCATGCAGCTCAACATTAAGAAAACAAACAACTCAATCCAAAAATAGGCAGAAGACCTAAATAGACATTTCTCCAAAGAAGACATACAGATGGCCAAGAAGCACGTGAAAAGCTGCTCAACATCAGTAATTAGTAGAGAAATGCAAATCAAAACTAAAATGGGGTATCACCTCACACCAGTTTAAATGGACATCATCAGAAAATCTACCAACAACAAATGCTGGAGAGGGTGTGGAGAAAAGGGAACCCTCTTGCACTGTTGGTGGGAATGTAAATTGATACAGCCACTATGGAGAACAGTATGGAGGTTCCTTAAAAAACTAAAAATAGAATTACCATATGACCCAGCAATCCCA
>NC_041219.1:80301295-80318312 GCF_002837175.3 Physeter macrocephalus | reverse complement strand
TGAAGCAAGTCAGAAAGAGAAAAATAAATATCATATATTAATGCATATATATGGAACCTAGAAAAATGGTACAGATGAACTGGTTTGCAGGTCAGAAATAGAGACACAGATGTAGAGAACAAACGTATGGACATCAAGAGGGGGGAAGTGGCAGGGGGTGGGGGGGGATGAATTGGGAGATTGGGATTGACATATATACACTGATATGTATAAAATGGATAACTAATAAGAGCCTGCTGTATAAAAATATAAAATTTTTAAAATATTTAAAAATATTTAAAAAAAACAACAAAAATTAAAAACAGTTCCTGACCACCAGTAGTTTCCAAATCAAACCAGTACAAAGGTTCTTTTTTCCTAAGTGTAGATAATTATCAGGTAGTGATCCTATGACAAAGATTTGCTTCACTCTCAAAACTGTCAAGATTTAAAGCAAACAGATGGGAAGCCAATATCTGACGGTAAAGAAGAAAAATCAGCAATTAATCAGGGCTCTGTTGTCAGAATTCTCTGTTGGCCTGACCATTTGTTTAAACTGAGCCCTTGGATTCACGACTCCTTGTCCATAAGTCATAATGGACCTACATTTACGTAGGTCTGATAAAAAATCACTTACTTGCCGTTTCTTGGGAAGAACTGAATATATTTGTAAACACAAACACCTATGTTATTAGTACATAAACTAGGCAACGATCCTACATAAGATGATATCAAATATGTACTGTTCATACGAGAGCTGAAAATACACCAACTAATAGGTGCCCTACAAGTTATTTTTTGGACAGTGCATACAATACAAACTCATATTGCCCTTACGTTTCTACATGACATATGACCCATGAGTGAACAGCAAACCCAACCCGTCAGCCGTAAAACCCCAAATTCATATCTGGATACTAGGGCCAGAATACTACAAATGTAATTAAGCTGATTAGGTTTTAGAGATGCTGTTTTCTCATAAAATAATTTGTGTAGTTGGTGGGGAGGGGGGTGTGCTTTACAGCTTTAATAAGGACAAAAGCACCTGTTAAGCTTTTCAAATTAGGAATAACATGTAAAACATCATACTTATGTGGACACTTAGAAACATAGGAACTTCAGTTACTTGACAATTTCAAAAACTGACTCTAAGAAAGATAAAATAACCAAAAGATCAACCTTTAGAGCACCACTTTACTTTCCAGAAGTGTCACTCCTCATGGTGACAATCTTTAGAATGCCAGAATGTTTAGAAATTAATATTTAGTCCAATATCACCATTTTTATAGATGAGGAAATCAAGATCTGGTCTAGACACTGGCACTTAAAAGGGGGTGGGGTGGGACGCAAGGTCCTGGACAGGGCACTGAGCTTCTGGCAAGTAGGGCTGAAGCCCTGGCTGGCTGGGGAGGCAGCTCTGTCAGGGAGCTCAGAGCTTTGCAGGAAACCGTGCTCAAAAACGCGGACAGGGCGTTGGGGAGGAGCTGCTTCTCTGAAAGGCATAATCCAACATAAAGATATCCTGGGCATGGAAGTTGGGTTACCTTCCGAGCCTGGGGTCCTCTGGTGAAAGATGCTTCCCTGGGACAAGGGGCAGGAACAAAGCACACCTTCCTCACTGGAAGGGCCAGGAAAGCAAACTCTTTTCGAAAAACACGGAACCAGACATCAAGACTAAAGGTAAATATGAGTGCAAAAGCTGTTTCATCGATTCGGTTTTACACAGAACAGAAAGGAATCATCCCCTGACTTGCTCATCTGCCTCCAGCAAGCTCAAGATCCAGAAGTGAACAAGGGCTCAGAGGCCGGCTCCTCAGTGTGTTATCTTACGAGGCCCTGGGAGATGAGGATTTCCTATTTTCAAGATGCTCCAACCCTGGGGAAGGCAAAAGGAGCAGCAGATGTGCTGGTGATTTTCCACTTGCCCCCCACCCTGGAGATGCAATCTTGGCCTGTGTCTGTGCCCTGGCTGACCAACCTCTCTGACCCTCATTCCAGCCAGGCTCATCCAATGGGAGGCCCTGGTAGGAGAAAGCGGGATAGGAAGAAGAAGAAGTCAGAGTATTTCCTCCCATTCTCTCCTGTGGCCCCCTCTCCTGGGCTTGGCTGTAGCATTTCCTCCCTGGACCCTGCAGGCCTAGGGGGCTTCAATGCCCTCCTGGTCTCAATGCTCCTAGCCGGTCCCCTTTCACTCCTTCATTCAGGTGATCCATGTGAGTTGGAGTCTGTCTCCTGCCAGGACCACTAGGGAATAGAAGCCATGAGATAAACATGGCATCTTATACTCACTTCCACTTACCTGGAAAAATTTTATATTGAAACTGAGAGAGCAGAACAGAAATCCACATAAACCTTAAAAATAAACAGACCTTCCAAAAACTGCAATCTTCAAACTCCAAATACTGCTGCGTTGGCAGGTCACTGTCCTTTGGTCTCCAGAGTCTTTAGTGGGAAGACAGGGAGAGGATGCTTAACTAGGGTGACTGGAAACTCCTTCAGGCTCTCCTGCTCTCTGGAATTCACTGAGTGCCTGAGGGAGTCTGGGAAGGGGAGGGTGCGACCTCACGGGAGGGCTAGACCAAGCAGCGATGTTGAGAAGAGGCATGTGACCCAGAGGAAGAAGCTGGAGGAATGACAGCATCTTTAGACCACAGCCCGTGTAGGGAAATCGCTCATCCTCTGAGGACATCATGATTAGAGTCCAGTACTTAGACTGCTTTCAGAATAAAGAGTCGGCCTTTGGCAAAAAGTCCTGCTAGAAGGCCAACATATTTTGTTACTCAAGGGGTGGAGAAACGTATAATACATATTACAACACTTTTCACAAAGTCTGTAATTTAATATAGACTAAATAACAGAGGTGGCCATACCTAAAGTGAGCACATATCAGTCATTTAAAAGAAGATTAAAACACAAGTCTATCTGATTTCTGGTAATACTGGATAGAGTAAGGGTTAACCACCATCTCTTGCCCCAAATTCCTGTCAGTCGAACCCAGAAGAGAGGAAAATGCAACCGGTAGGGGCACATGCATAAAATGAGACACTCCTGGGCTTCTGGGAGGGGACACAGGGCAAAGTTACCAAGTAGAAAAGGAACTAGCTGGGGAGTCCTCCCCGGGCCCCTCCAAACACCCATTTCATTCAAATCCCTTTCCTCCCTTGTCTCTCTCACATATTATGTCCCTGCTAATAAGCTTTCATCGAAAATCAGGTTCTGAAGTCAAAAAACATTTGGATACTACTGGTTTAGGTTAAATACAAGTATATATATATATATATATATATATATATATATACATATATACATATATATATATATACGTGAACTGCTACTACAGACAAGTAAGGAGAAGACCACCCATATCTTTTAATACCAGTCTGATGAGTCTTCTTAAAGGCACTCTTATCCAGATGTAGAAGGCTTATCTTTCTCAATATCTAATCCCAAGCAGGATTATTTTATTCCTAAGCATTTAACTTTTTAAAAAAGATTAAAAAATTAAAGGAAGGCATTAAACTTTAGGAAGAACCAGAGGGCTAATCTGCTTACCTGCTGTCCCCAGCATTTGCCACGTACAGCTTCCCCAAAAGGCAAACCACAATGAGGGCTGTGCAACCACCAGATATACTGTATGAACTCCTCTCTCGTTCGATTTGTCGGTCCTAGAGAAGAAGACAAAGTTAGTACTGGACTGTACAGGAACAAAGACTGTCTTAGCCTTGCTCCCTCAACACAGCCCTAAGATCTGAATACGATTCGAAGAAGGGACAAGAAAACCTTTAGTACTGGCTTTCTATCACCTGACAAGCATTTCTGGAGAGGACCCTGGCATAAAACTGTCGCCTATCAGACCATCTGCGGACCAGAGACAGGAAACAAGGGAAGGCAAACAACAGATATAATCAGACAAAAATGAGAAGAATTAAACCAACTGCATTTAATAAATATCATGGCTCACGGAAAATTCAGTCTTTGTATGGACAGCCTGAGCTGCTGTGGAAAACAGATTAGAGAGGCTAATAATGTCGAGTGCTTGGACCTGATCGATGTTTTTAACCCCAAAGTCTCCAATAAATAAATTCCTTTACAGCTAGGCGAGACAGGTGACTTGAAGGACTGTGTCCTCAATTCAACTTGGGCAGGAGTCCACCCCCGTCTTACTGATCAAAGATAGAAGCTTCTGAACTCTGAACTGACTTCCTCTTCCCAAGGCCACTAATTCACAAGAGGGACACACACGCATAGTATCAGCCAACCTTCAGTGAGCACTTCCTCTATATCAGGCAGTTCGAGAAGCACTTGACATACAGAATCGCATCTCATTCTCACAACTGTAACATTAACCTCACTGTTCAGATGCAGACTAGTGGGGAACTTGCCAATATTTGCCCCACTGGAGTTTGGATTCCAATCGGGTTCTCCTCCTCTGAAGCCTAATATTTATTACCTGCCACCTAATGAGGTCTCCCCAAGGAAATTAAAAATAGAACCACATTCCTATGGACAGAGATGCATCATCCTCCAGACAGATATCTTTGTGAAATGCTGTGTCAGTGACAGAAGCCAGCGTTCCATGACCTCAGAAAAATGAGAGTTGTTCGGAAAATAAACCGAATGCTGGCCAAAATAACGCCAAATGTTCTCATCGCCATCTATTGTTGGGGCCAAGGAAGAAAGGACGAGGGTGGGGTACAGAAGATGAGGAAATGGTGCTCTGGCTGATTCTGAGGCTGCTGTCGGCTGACCAACGGGGCCAGGGCCCCGTTTGTGATGCTTAGAAACCCACAGAATTAGAACTCAGCTGCTTCAGCCAGCCTCCTGACGGAAAGCGGAGATAATTCAGTAATCCAGCATTTATCGGCAGCTGCTGTGCTCCAGAGGCCAGAGGCGATAACACAAAGTCAGATAAATCACCAAGGAGAAACTGGAAACAGGAGAAGAGCCTGAGCTTTGAAAACAGATTAAGGACACAGTATTGGTCAAAATGTAAGGAGAGAAAAAGTACAAAGACAAGACCTGGGAGAAACTAACATACTGGGAATGAACTGACTAAAGGGTAAGGGCAGGGGGCGGGGGGGGGGGAGGGCTGAGGGACCATCGGGAGGGGTAAGAATGAGTGTACTATATGGGATGTGATGGTTTAGAAGCAGGTGAAGAAAAATTCCAAAAAAGGGTTGAGTGAATGACAACATCAAGTGTTGCAGACGGGTCAAGCACGAGGACCACCTCTAAAGACCACACTGAATTTTTAAAATTTATTTACAGTCTCTGTATAAATTAGCTTAAAGGGGCTGTCATGAGGATTAAATTAGATGGCGTAGACGAGGGGCTTCGGAGACAAGCTAGATTCTCCCCACAGCCTGGATCCCATGACTGAGAGCAGAGACCTTTCTTGCTCACTGCTAGATCCTCAACACCCATATTGGGCCAAGTAAAAGGTAATTTAATAAATGTCTATTCAATGGGCAAATAAAGAAATACATTATAAAATGCCTGGGTTCCCAATTATCTCCCCACCATTTTACCTCGGCCTTAACATGAGACATGTGTTCCACCATTCATAAATGAAAAGCTTACAACGTGCATAACACTGAGATAATAATTAAGCAGGAACCCAGGCTTCCAATAACACGCAGTCAATTGACAGGAATGAATGAATGGTTATTAGAACCCAAGCAGGGATGGCAGGAGGCTGGAGGGTGACGAGGAGGAGGGACACAGTCAGCAGGGAAAGATCGTCACAAGAAAGTGAAAGAGGGGAAAGAAAACATCAAGACGTCAGAAGATCCGTCTGTTGAACCTCGAAACAGTGCATCAAAACAGAACCAACAACCCTATTCACAAAGGAGTTTGCGGGCAGGTTTATGCATATTTTGCATTTAAATAAATAAAATAAAGGTGATATTATGATAGATACATATTTCATCAAATTAATATAGAAACTGGTATATAAAGCCCACACTCAATACTAACATTTTTAATACACTGGAAAGAACTGCTCTAGATACAGACACTATCCTTTCACATCCAGAATCACTATTTGTTTGAATACCTAATGTCTGAATGAAAGGCAGGTTTGAGTAAAAATCCTTTAAGCACCCAACTGCTTACAGACTGGAGTGTGAATGATGCTTGACAGACTTAAACCATTGGTGCGATCCAAAAAGTACACAGAGTCCACGTGAAAGAGCCGCCCACGTCAAAGAATTCCTCTGGGACTCAGACAAACAAGTTTATTCTGCATCGTAGGTGCATTACTTATCATGGTTTACATCACCAGAAAATCTGATTATAAAATTATTTCATCCTTTAAAAAAAATCAAGATAGAGTGTTTGACACTAAGATTTTCTGCTACAGCAGAGTTCACATTTGCCTTTCATTTAGGGGGAAACATTCCAGTTAGCCTGCCCATTGAATGCCTTGTTATGACATTAATAGCGTGAGTCAATATTTTTTTCTAATTGATTTCATCGTTTCTTTCATCTTTCCCTACCTTCCCTCTGCAGTTCCCCCGGCATAAGGAATGCAAATTTGGCAACATTTCCACATAAACAGTGGACCGAAGTCTAGCTGTTTTTTATACAAGAAACTTTGCTAACATGCTCATGCTTTCATCACCTCCCGCCTCTGCGTGCTAATAGACATATGCATGTGCACTCAGACGCACACTTTAATTACATGTGTGCTCTCTGGGATCACAGTGAAAGGATTTGAAAGATGTGTTTCCACAGACTTCATCCGCCCTGTAGGATTCACTGACATGAAAATATGCTCTTTTATTTCTTCTTCTAAAACTGGGTGCAACCAGAACATATTCTAAAAATAATTGCTTCCCCCTCCCCTCCCTAGAAGCCAAAATAGCACATTTTTTTCCCTACACCACCTACTTCTTTAAAAGATGTTTCACAAAATCTTAGTACTAAAAGGAACATTAAAGGATCATCTGGGTGGTTCTTTTACTACCAGATCAAACATGATAAATGAAGTCAATAAAGATATATTTACTGTTGAATTAACTACCTAATTTCTTCAAACTCTTAACTTTTCCAGTTAGCTTAAGCTTCTCACACTCTACATTAAAAAAAAAAAAAATGTATCCCTCAAGAAGTTTGGGTACTTTTTTCAAAAGATTAAGGAAATCATGGAAAAACTGCCCACTGCTTGTGCTAAACAAAGACCGATTTGGAATCTCTCCCCCATTTTAGCTGTCATGAACCTCAAGACATAAGTCTAGAATAAATTACCAGCAAAACACATGCACATACTTTCATTCCTTTTCAAGTATGATCTAAAAGGATCAACTTAAGTGACTCAGAAGATTCCATTAACAAGAAAATTGATTTATCTGTTCAATCAAGAGTCCCTCTTAAGGCTGCTTTCTACCTAGAAGAACTGATTTATCCTGTGTTGTACCTGTCTAAATATAACATTTAAGCAAGGTTTATCTCTAAATCAAAGAATGGATCCAATTTTTAAGACTTGGGATTGTATTTTGCTCCTTTTCGTTGCAAGGAAGACGAGAGCAGTGAAGGGAAAAAAGAATGTGTGTGAAAGGAGACTAATTCAGCAGGAAAGCATTGCAAGAAAGAAAATATATTGCTCGGGATCATTGTAATTTGGTTCGAAAGTCCCACAGATGATGCAGCTCCAGGATCATTCTTTGTTTCCTACCAATTTCAGGTTGCAAAAGGAAAGCAATATCGAACACCAGAAGGGAGCGAGTGTTGGGTGGTTTCAATAGGACCTGGCACCTCCCGCTAACCGGGTTAAAACATGGTTCTGAGCACATTGCTAATAGCGTCAGTCACAAATAATAAGATTCTGCATGGTTTTAGTATCTGGGCCTGATTTCGGTTTACTCTGAGAAGCCAACCTGTCAGCCAGGCAATGGGGAAGGGAAAAAGCAGCACTGCCTAATATTGCCACCTGCTGGCTGTTGGTGGAATCACATTCCTTCTTGGAAGAACTTCCTGTTCTCCTAAAAACAAAGACAAAACAAAAGCAAAAACAAAAAACCTCTAGCTTAAATACAGACAGACCAACAGGTCCACTTACCATTAATATTCTAATTTTCAAAACCATTAAAATTTATAAACTATAAATTAGCTTTGCATTCGTCCTCCTTTTTCACCATCGTGTCACCACATGGTTTTTACCAACAAAGCCAAGCCGAGTGGCATTTCCAACCATTTACTCAGTGACAGTAAGATGTATGCTAGTTTTACAAGTTAAAAAGTTGCCATTTTTCTCCCTTCGTAACAATCAAACCTCCAAAACATTCTTCACTGGGGCAAGGAATCTATACCCACACTGGAAAGGACACAGGACAGGAATTTTGAGATCCTCCTGTCTGTGTCTATAACTCAATTCCTGTAGGTAAAAAGGTCATCACTGCTGACTTGCTTCTGATTCCTAGGAGGGCAAAGGTCTCCTGCAACTATACCAACAATGGAAGTGACTTCTTACATGACTCCCCTGTTTTTGGAGGGTATGCAAGTGGGAAGGAGACTGACATCAGGATTTAGAAGACACGTTATCTGTCATCCTGAGCCAAGCAACCACCTAAACATAACAGGTGACAAAACTTAGCTGCAGAAGTAGGCATTGTTACAAAGTGTAGTTGGGAAGCAGAAGTGAAGTCAGAAAGTTCCTGAGATCCTCGCTTCCTTTTGGAAGCGAGGGTTCATTTTCCATGGTGGACACAGGAG
The DNA here is from genome assembly GCF_002837175.3 of Physeter macrocephalus. Lineage (NCBI taxonomy): Eukaryota > Metazoa > Chordata > Mammalia > Artiodactyla > Physeteridae > Physeter > Physeter macrocephalus. Next base: position 80,309,621 of record NC_041219.1, on the reverse strand, counting down.
GAGCTGGCCATGCAGCCTTCACTCTGAAGGGAGATCCAAGATGAGATACAATAGGGGACCACAGGGCAGACCCACTTCTGCCAGCATGGATCAGAGGCCCGTGGTCAGAGGTCACCTCCTCACAAGCCACGTACTGTGCCAGGCAACACCAAGATCCAAGAGAAGAGGAAAAACAGTGCCTTCAAAGAGGCTTACAGTATTTGATGAAACTTACCATCTCCTCTCGTCCACAGCATGTCTCCCCCACTTCTGTTAGTCTTTATTTTTCGACGAGTACCTACTTTTTCCTAGAAATAGGTACTATTTATTCTGGTCTGGTGTTTCTGAATCTTTTTATCCAATTTTCTCTTTCAGATAGATATGAACATTTCACTTAATGTCATTCAGAACCTTAAAACAAATGAGATACTCTTATCTCTGTGTTCGTATAATGTGATGACAAATACCCCCAGATACAAAATCCAATCTTTTCCTTCTAGGCCCCATGGTGTCTAGAAGAATGCTGGTTATAAAATATAAGTAATTGAGGAGGGCACTGGTGGGAGGTGGGGAGAGAGAAATGACCTCTGATTCTACTTTGCTGAACTGTCATAAATAAGGCAAAACCCCAAACGAAAGGCAAGCTTTGCCTTTAAAGATATTATAAGTTACATTCTGAATCTCAGGAGGGGTGGCTGCAAAGATGTCAACAGTGCGGCAAATCTGAGGCTTAGGTGCTGGGCATGGGGCATTTTTAGGGATTGAAAGTGCAGGAGAAAGCAAAAGAGCCACAAAGCCGAAACGACTGAATCTTATTCAATATTGAGTTTTCCGATGACAGGGCATCCGAATGGCGTACAACCTGCAATACCTAAAGAACACCTAGAAAGTTAGAAAGTAGCTGGCTGTTGTGAGGAAAAAAATTAAGAATGGCCGGGAGATTCCAAACCTGCTCCCCTCGGGAAGGTCTAAGGAGGAACCACCAAGGTCAGGCCAACAGAATAAGGAAATCAGCTGTGTGTTGAGCATTTCAAACCAAAGTTTACCTTTAAACCCTGACTCTCAAAACCTAACAGCAAGAAAGGGAGGAAAGAAAAAGTAGTTTTTATGAGTTGACAATGGCATTCCATAGTATGCTGTATAATTTCTCTGTTGTGAGTTCTGAAGCTCAACCCAGGCTATTTAATGGCTAAGTCAGGCACTGTTCTGTGACGCTGGAGTAGATTTTTCCTGAAGTCCCTGATGAAGCAAAGAAAAAACTAGAGCATCTTTATCATTAGGGTAAACATATGACATCATCCAGACAGGGACACCTTTGAGAGTAAAAGGGGACAGTATTAATAACTATTCTGGGCCAACCAGCCTCAGCTGGCTCAGTCCCCAGCCGTGCAGGAGGCAGGGCCACACTGCCAAGAACCAGGAGAACCAAGGAATGATGAGTATTCTCACTTAATAAGGCCAAGCACATGGTGCAAAGCCCAGCTAGCCGGCGCGCTGGGGGCTAGAGAGACAATCTGGGAAAAACGTTAAGTGTGAAGCAGAAGCTATAGGGTGGGGTGGAATAGAAAAGAACAGAATGGCTTAAGGCCCCGAATTCCTGTTATGGCACAGCAAGTCATCCACAGGCTGGTTATAGATGGCCTCTCCAAGTCACCTTACAGCATCCCTACCCTTGAAATCTGCATCTAACCACGGTGGACGTCAGCTTGCTGCCTTTGGCCCATCTGGGTTCTCTCCGTGATGTGGGTCTTCACACAAACGGCTGTCTCTGCCCAGAGAACTCTCCCAGCTCCCACGTTCTGTCTGCTTTCCTTCTACTCCCTGACAGCACTGCTTCTCCAGGGAACCCTACTTCATCTCTTTATCAGATTCCTACCTACTCTGCATGTCTCCTCTCGGGGCCCTTCCCATTTATATTTTATCCGTTTAATATCTGTCTTTGCCCAATTTCTTCCATGCTCTTTTCCCAGTTATGCCTGGCTTATAGTTAGCTCTCAACAAATATTTATGGATTGAATGAATTACACAGGAAAGTGAAGTGATCTTTTCCCTGGCAACCAAGTGCCCAAGAAAAATTTCTGGTAATGAAGCAGCTAGTGAGAAGTTTTTTAAAATTTAAAAAACAAGAATGGGGCTCTTTACTAAGTATTTTTCTGAACGAGCCTCTCAAGGACAGTAGTTGCTAGGAACCCTGCACCATTAATGGGCAGACACAGTCTGAGATAGGTGCGGAGGCTTGACTCAATGTGACATTGGCCTCTAGTGGATAAAGTGGAGAATACAGCAGTTCGAAGTAAAAGATACCTCAAAGTACTAGCAATTACCGAAGGAAATAAAAAAGCCAAAATTTCTCCTGTTTTTTTTCACTTCTATCATGTAAGCTGACTTTTTCTCCCATTAGGGGCATGGTCCACTGTCACATTTTTACCTCAATTAAATATTTAGCTTTCTGAGCACGCATGTTTAGAAACAGCTATTCACATCAGAGCTTCCATGATAGAGGGAGATTTTTATACCAAGCCCAAGGAGGAGTCAATTTTACTACCTTGATTCCTTTTTTCCTAAATAATCTTTTCTTGCCTCCTGGTGTTCTTCTTGGGATTGAAGGCTACCAGATACTCCTGAGATGGAGGTGCATTTTAAACCACCTGCTACTCAAAGGGTAAATATGTGACAAGGAGAGAAACGTCGGAACAAAAGAAGAAATGACTTAAAGTGAGGAGAGACTGCAAATTAGAGGCGTGAGTATATGAACAATTTTTCGCCTTGTGAACAAATCAGACGACGCTGTTTACTATTCTTTCCTTTTCTCCTCTCATTAGCACTCAACCTGACATCGTGAGATCCTGGAATGTGCACAGTGTATACATTCAGTTCTGCAGAGATGCTTCTAGCTGCTCTAGCTCTACCTAAGAGCTTGTCATCACTTTTTAATCTCCAGGTTTTAAGGACACTACTGCCCACTCACCTTACTCTAGTCCTTATAACATCTTTACACATCTCCTACTGGAGCTGCATGCAGGATGCTGCTCAGGAGAGAAAATCTCTGGAACCCAAACAGTTGCCTCAGTATAAAGTGAGCTCAAGGGGGTGGCACAGAAGAGACCTTCTATGTGCATTCTCACCGGGCAGAGGAAGAACAAACAGGGGACACCGGGAGGGCAGCTTAGTGTGTTCTCAGGAGGGAGGCTGAATCCCTTGATCAGACATATTCAGATGTAAATGTACAAACAAATCCACGTTCCCAAGTAAAACAAATAATTCTTGGATAGTGGCCCCTACTTGCTTTAAGCAGTGGGAACCACACTGCCCATCATGGGAAAATAGCTGTTCTCAGATTAGATCTGTACAGCGAGGGTACTTCTGAGCACTTTACTAAAAGCTCCATTTCCCCAAACACCTGGAATTCGTACACACGTGTAAAACAGATGGCAACCGAGCTCACAGTTTCAGTTAAGTTCAATCCTACCAGCTGGCATCCATAAGAGATGGCAGAAAGAGAAGTAATACGCATCCATTTAATAAGCCTATCACCTCATGCACTGTCCCTCTTCCATCTTCTTTTACACCTTTGCCAGCACTGGATGCTAGAACTCTCTCGCTGCCCACTTCTTTTGAGAATGGAAGCCCTGCTGTAAAAGGAGAAGACGGAGGGGACCCTGCAGCAAGTGGACAGGTCAGAGACATGCCCTTCCAGGGAACTTTCTAAGAAACAAGTATGTGGCTTAAGTGACCACCCGGGACCCTGCTGCCCTAGAGTCTTCAGGGATACCTACCATTTCCTTGAATGCACTCTCAAGAGCCCCGATGACGAGGCACTCGTGCGGGATCTTCTTCTCGGTGAAGAAGCGCGTGGGCGGGGTGCTGGGGGAGCCGGGGGCGCCCACCCCTCCGCGGAGCGAGGCCGCGCGGGTCAGAGTCCGGCTGTTCGCGGGTGTGTGGTCGGGCTCCTCGCCCAGGCAGGTGGGCGGCAGCACTGCCGAGTTCTTCAGGATCTCCACGATGTCCTGCAGCTGCTCCGTGACGTGGTGCTGCAGCAGGCGGGATGCCACCACGGCAGCCCCGGACCCCGCGTGACCGTCAAACAGCGACCAGTAGTGGCAGGAAACGCCTTCTGATTCCTGCAGGAGGAGGGCGACAGGAGGAGTGAGAAACGCAGTGGCCGCTGCCCCAGAGTGGGGGCGCGACACCTCCGGGGGTCAGCGCGCCCATCTGGTTGTCTGTCTGCAAACAACGGGGGTCAAAACAGAGCAAAACACTTAGGGAGGGGTCCCCAGATTCATCGCTGCTGTCACCACCACCCCAGGGAGAAAGTGGTCCCTGCCTGTCCACCCAGGGCAGGAGTCCAAGTCACCACCCGCTCAGTTAGGGTGAGATCTACTTTAATTTGATGTGCAGAAGTGAGAGGTAAAACTCCATACAAACAGGTAGGTTTTTACAGTTTTAACAGCTAACCCCTCACCTCCCTTCTGCTGCAACCCCAAGCAGGTTTGACCTGGAGTCTTTGGAAGAAGTTAGGTCTTTTTTTTTTTTTTTACAGATGCTTCAAGGGGAGATAAGGAGACCCATTTTCCCCTCAAAGGGCTTTTACACTCTCAGATAATTTCCCCATCTGCTTATGTCTACATCCTGAATTCGTAGAACACGTTTCTCCCTTGAACACCCAGTCTAGTCCACCCTTCACAAGATGCGGTCAATTCAAATCTCCTCTTCATGTTTCCGACTCCCCTCAGTTTCCCAGCTGTCACTCAGCATCTTGGCTTTTCCTCTTCCTAAAGGAAAAAGCTACGTGCAGCCCATGTTCCCTCATCTACCACAGATCTTGTACCTGCTGGTTGGTTCTGAGACTATTTCAAGGTGAACACTTTTTAAAACCATGTTTGAATCACATACGCCTAAGATCTTAGCTATAGGGGGAAAAAGAAAAGCAGCTCAATTATGGTGTAGCTAGAGGGATAAGACATTAAATAGTGAGATTAAACAGGTAAGGTGCATATAACATCCACTACTGACAACTAGGCTTATCTAGCCTGCAGCAAAAAATGTTGCATTCTTTTTTTTCGTTGAAGCCATTATATAAAGCTCTTTTGGTCTATCTTACTTTTTTTGTTCTTTTTTTGTGTGTGTGTGGTACGCGGCCCTCTCACTGTTGTGGCCTCTCCCGTTGCGGAGCACAGGCTCCGGACGCGCAGGCCCGGCGGCCGTGGCTCACGGGCCCAGCCGCTCCGTGGCACGTGGGATCCTCCCGGACCGGGGCGCGAACCCGTGTGCCCTGCAGCGGCCGGCGGACCCTCAACCACTGCGCCACCACGGAAGCCCTATCTTACTTTTTTAATTGAAGGTATTTGACCTATAACATTGTATAAATTTAAGGTGTACAACATGCTTATTTGATACATTTATATATTGTGATATAGTTGCCATCATAGCAGTAGTTAGCATCTCTATAATTGTGTTTTTTTGTGGTTAGAATAATTAAGATCTAATCTCCTATCAAGTTTGATTATTATAATACAATATTGTTGTCTATGTTCACTGTACTGTGCATTAAATCTCTAGGACTTTTTTTTACTACTCCTTGCAAGTTTGTACTTTTACCCAACATCTCTCCTTATCCCCCCGACCCTCCAGTCCCTGGTAACCACCATTTTGGCCCATCTTAGAATGATGCTGGAAGATTCTGTGTACTTAGGGTGACATATGCCATTACTCTATTTGTGCCCTTTGTCCCATACAGGATAAAACACACCAAGACACATATTAATCAAACTAACAAAAATTAAATTCAAAGAAAAAATATTAAAAGCAGCAAGGGAAAAACAAAATATAACATACAAAGCAATCCCCATAAGGTTATCAGCTGATTTTTCAGCAGAAAATCTGCAGGCCAGAAGGGAGTGGCAGGATATACTTAAAGTGATGAAAGAGAAAAACCTACACCCAAGATTACTCTGCCCAGCAAGGATCTCATTCAGATGTGATGGAGAAATCAAAAGCTTTTCAGACAAGCAAAAGCTAAGAGAATTCAGCACCACCAAACCAGATTTACAATAAATGCTAAAGGAACTTCTCTAGGCGGGAAACACAAGAGAAGAAAAAGACCCACAAAAACAAACCCAAAACAATTAAGGAAATGGTAATAGGAACATATATATCGATAATAACCTTGAATGTAAATGGATTAAATGCCCCAACCAAAAGACATAGACTGGCTGAATGGACACAGAAACAAGACCCAAATATATGCTGTCTACAAGAAACCCACTTCAGACCTAAGGACACATACAGACTGAAAGTGAAAGGATGGAAAAAGATATTCCATGCAGATGGAAATCAAAAGAAAGCTGGAGTAGCAATACTTGTATCAGATAAAATAGACTTTAAAATAAAGACTGTTACAAGAGATAAGGAAGGACACTACACAGTGATCAAGGGATCAATCCAAGAAGATATAACAATTATAAATGTTTATGCACCCAACATAGGAGCACCTCAATACATAAGGCAAATGCTAACAACCATAAAAGGGAGAATCGACAGTAACACAATAATAGTAGGGGACATTAACACCCCACTTACACCAATGGACAGATCATCCAAACAGAAAATAAACAGGGAAACACAAGCTTTAAATGACACAAGAGACCAGATAGATTTAATTGATATTTATAGAACATTCCACCCAAAAGTGGCAGAGTACACTTTCTTCTCAAGCGCACACGGAATATTCTCCAGGATAGATCACATCTTGGGTCACAAATCAAGCCTCAGAAAACTGAGGAAAATTGAAATCATATCGAGCATCTTTTCTGACCACAACGCTATGAGACTGGAAATCAATTATAGGAAAAAAGCTGTAAAAACCACAAATACATGGAGCCTAAACAGTGTGCTACTAAATAACCAAGAGATCACTGAAGAAATCAAAGAAGAAATAAAAAAATACATAGAAACAAATGACAACAAAAACTCAATGACCTAAAACCTATGGGACGCAGCAAACGCAGTTCTAAGATGGAACCTATAGCAATTCAATCTCACCTCAAGAAACAAGAAAAATCTCAATCTAACACTACACCTAAAGCAACTAGAGAAAGAGAACAAAGAAAATCCAAAGTTAGAAGGAAAGAAATCATAAAGATCAGAGCAGAAATAAATAAAACAGAAATGAAGAAAACAATAGCAAAGATCAATATTACTAAATGCTGGTTCTTTGAGAAGATAAACAAAATTGACAAACCCTTAACCAGACTCATCAAGAAAAAAGGGAGAGGACATAAATCAATAAAATTAGAAATGAAAAAGGAGAAATCACAACTGACACCGCAGAAATACAAAGGATTATAAGAGACTACTACAAACAACTATATGCCAGTAAAATGGACAACCACAAACAAATGGACAAGTTCTTTGAAAGGTACAATTTTCCAAGACGGAACTAGGAAGAATTAGAAAATATAAACAGACCTATCACAAGTAATGATATTGAAACTGTAAGTAAAAATCTTCCAACAAACAAAAGTCCAGGACAAGATGGCTTCACAGGCGAATTCTAACAAACATTTAGAGAAGAGCTAACACCGATCTTTCTCAAACTCTTCCAAAAAATTGCAGAGGGAGGAACACTCCCAAATTCATTTTACAAAGCCACCATCACCCTGATACCAAAAGCAGACAAAGGTATCACAAAAAAAGAAAATTATAGACCAGTATCTCTTATGAACATATAGATGTCAAAATCCTGAATAAAATACTAGCAAACAGAATCCAACAACATATTAAAAGGATCATACACCATGATCAAGTGGGATTTATCCCAGGGATGCAAAGATTCTTCAATATACAAAAATCAATCAATGTGACATACCATATTAACAAGTTAAGGAATAAAAACCATATGATCATCTCAATAGATGCAGAGAAAGCTTTTGACAAAATTCTATACATTCTACATTTATGATAAAAACTCTCCAGAAAATGGGCATAGAGGGAACCTACCTCAACATAATAAAGGCCATAAATGACAAACCCACAACAAGCATCATTCTCAATGGTGAAAAACTGAAAGCATTTCCACTAAGATCAGGAACAAGACAAGGATATCCACTCTCGCCACTCTTATTCAACATAGTTTTGGAAGTCCTAGCCACAGCAGTCAGAGAAGAAAAAGAAATAGAAGGGATACAAATTGGAAAAGAAGAAGTAAAACTGTCACTGTTTGCATATGACATGATACTATACATAGAAAATCATACTAAAGGCCATATATGACAAACCCACAACAAGCATCATTCTCAATGGTGAAAACTGAAAGCATTTCCACTAAGATCAGGAACAAGACAAGGAT
>NC_041219.1:80288529-80300527 GCF_002837175.3 Physeter macrocephalus | reverse complement strand
CCACTCTCGCCACTCTTATTCAACATAGTTTTGGAAGTCCTAGCCACAGCAGTCAGAGAAGAAAAAGAAATAGAAGGGATACAAATTGGAAAAGAAGAAGTAAAACTGTCACTGTTTGCATATGACATGATACTATACATAGAAAATCATACTAAAGGCCATATATGACAAACCCACAACAAGCATCATTCTCAATGGTGAAAACTGAAAGCATTTCCACTAAGATCAGGAACAAGACAAGGATGCCCACTCTCGCCACTCTTATTCAACATAGTTTTGGAAGTCCTAGCCACAGCAGTCAGAGAAGAAAAAGAAATAGAAGGGATACAAATTGGAAAAGAAGAAGTAAAACTGTCACTGTTTGCATATGACATGATACTATACATAGAAAATCATACTAAAGGCCATATATGACAAACCCACAACAAGCATCATTCTCAATGGTGAAAACTGAAAGCATTTCCACTAAGATCAGGAACAAGACAAGGATGCCCACTCTCGCCACTCTTATTCAACATAGTTTTGGAAGTCCTAGCCACAGCAATCAGAGAAGAAAAAGAAATAAAAGGAATACAAATTGGAACAGAAGAAGTAAAACTGTCACTGTTTGCATATGACATGATACTATACATAGAAAATCATACTAAAGGCCATATATGACAAACCCACAACAAGCATCATTCCACTAACAAGGAAAAAATCAGAAAGAGAAATTAAGGAAACAATCCCATTTGCCATCACAACAAAAAGAATAAAATATCTAGGAATAAACCTACCTAGGACACAAAAGATCTGTATGCAGAAAATTGTAAGACACTGATGAAAGAAATTAAAAACAACCTTGAGGAAGAAAAATGGAGCTGGACAAATCAGGATCCCTGATTTCAAACTATATTACAAAGCTACAGTAATCAAGACACTATGGTAGTGGCACAAAAACAGAAATATAGATCAATGGTATGGGATAGAAAGCCCAGAGATAAACCCACAGACATATGGTCACCTAATTTATGACAACGGAGGCAGGAACATACAATGGAGAAAAGACAGCCTCTTCAATAAAAGGTGCTGGGAAAACTGGACAGCTACATGTAAAAGAATGAAATTAGAACACTCCCCAACACCATACACAAAAATAAACTCAAAATGGATTAAAGACCTAAATATAAGACAGGACACTATAAAACTCTTAGAGGAAAACACAGGAAAAACACTCTTTTACATAAACCACAGCAAGATCTTTTCTGACCCAACTCCTAGAGTAATGGAAATAAAAACGAAAATAAACAAATGGGGCCTAATTAACTTTAAAGCTTTTGCACAGCAAAGGAAACCATAAACAAGATGAAAAGACAACCCTCAGAATGCGAGAAAATATTTGCAAATTAAACAACAGATAAAAGATTAATCTCCAAAATATACAAACACCTCATGGAGCTCAATACCCAAAAAACAATTCAATTAAAAAATGGGCAGAAGACCTAAATAGACATTTCACCAGAGAAGACACACAGATGGCCAAGAGGCACATGAAAAGATGTTCAACATCACTAATTATCAGAGAAATGCAAATCAAAACTACAATGAAAATGGTCAGAATGGCCATTTTCAAAAAAATGTAGAAACAATAAATGCTGGAAAGGGTGTGCTGAAAAGGAAACCCTCCTGCACTGTTGGTGGGAATGTAAATTGATACAACCACTACAGAGAACAGTATGGAGGTTCCTTAAAAAACTAAAAGTAGAACTACCATATGACCCAGCTATCCCACTACTGGGCATATACCCTGAGAAAACCATAATTCAAAGAGCCATGTACCACAATGTTCACTGCAGCACTATTTACAATAGCCAGGACATGAAATCAACCTAAGTGTCCACTGACAGATGAATGGATAAAGAAGATGTGGCACATATATACAATGGAATATTATTCATCCATAAAAAGAAATGAAATTGAGTTATTTATAGTGAGGTGGATGGACCTAGAGTCTGTCATACAGAGTGAAGTAAGTCAGAAAGAGGAAAACAAATACTGTATGCTAACAGTTATACATGGAATCTAAAAAAAAAAAAATGGTACTGATGAATCTAGTTGCAGGACAGGAATAAAGAGGTAGACAAAGAATATGGACTTGAGGACACGGGGTGGGAGGGGGAAACTGGGGCAAAGTTAGAGTCGCATTGACATATACACACTACCGAATGTAAAATAGCTAGTGGGAAGCAGCTGCATAGCACAGGGAGATCAGCTTGGTGCTCTGTGACCACCTAGAGGCGTGGGACAGGGAGGGTGGGACGGAGGCTCAAGAGGGAGGGGATATGGGGATATATGTATGCATACGGCTGATTCACTTTGTTGCACAACAGAAACTAACACAGTATTGTGAAGCAATTATACTCCAACAAAGATTAAAAAAAAAAGAAAAAAAGAAAGAAAGGTCATTCTAGCTACTCTGTGAGGATTAGGACGGAATAAAGGGTGAAAGTGAGAATGTCAGTTAGGAGGTAAACACCACCCTAATAAGACACTCAATCAAATCCAGGCAGGAAGAAACACTTATGAATGACTAAAAGCACCACAAAGAGAAGGAACAAGCACATTATCTCAGAGGAAAGTTAAGTGGAAAAAATAATGACCGAAGGATTAGAAGATCTGGACTCAAATGGCATCTTCAATACCAATCAGCTGAGTGGGAGACAGAGAAAGGAGAGGAAGGCAGTCCAGGCCCTGGACCCTGTATGGGTCACTCTAGAGCTGGACGTCCCTGTTGCTTAACATCTCTGTGCCATGGTTTTCCTAGGAACTAAAAGGCAGATGATAGCTACCTTATGGCAGAGGGGTACTGGGAAGGTTAAGTGGTAACTTACGCCTAGTCAGTAGCTAAGTAACACATTTGGAGCAACCGGGCGCGCATGTGCGCGCGTGTGTGTGTGTGTGCGCGCGCGCACGCTGCATGTGCGTGTGCGTGCATATGCGTGTGCATGTGTGTGCATGTGCGGCGTTGGGGGCGCTGCAATCATTACCATTACAATATGATCTCAGGTAAGTCGTTTTCTGGGCTTCAGTTCTTCACCAAAATGGCAGGGGTGAGGGAACTTCTTTAGAAGACTATGATGCCTCTGCTAATCCTGCAAGTTCAATGTTTAAGAAGGATAGACCAGTGTGGGCTGGGGAAGTGGGGGAGAGGTGGACCTTGAAGACAGGACAAGTAGAATTTGGATGGATTGAGAGGTGATACGGCAGCCCAGGAGAGGAAAGTACCAGGAGGCTCAGGTGATGGGGCTGATTCTGGTAGATGCTCATCCAGGGTCTATCCTCCCTTCCTCGTGTGCGCGCGCGCACGCTGCATGTGCGTGTGCGTGCATATGCGTGTGCATGTGTGTGCATGTGCGGCGTTGGGGGCGCTGCAATCATTACCATTACAATATGATCTCAGGTAAGTCGTTTTCTGGGCTTCAGTTCTTCACCAAAATGGCAGGGGTGAGGGAACTTCTTTAGAAGACTATGATGCCTCTGCTAATCCTGCAAGTTCAATGTTTAAGAAGGATAGACCAGTGTGGGCTGGGGAAGTGGGGGAGAGGTGGACCTTGAAGACAGGACAAGTAGAATTTGGATGGATTGAGAGGTGATACGGCAGCCCAGGAGAGGAAAGTACCAGGAGGCTCAGGTGATGGGGCTGATTCTGGTAGATGCTCATCCAGGGTCTATCCTCCCTTCCTCCTCACTACTGATTCTGTTTGGGACAGCAACATATCCACTAAAAATACATCCCAGACTCCCTCGCAGCTCTGTGTGGTCACATAGCCTCACTCTGGCCAATGAGCTGCAAGACTAAGTGTCCTGGGTGGACACTTCCAGGAAACTTACAGATTTCTTGACAAAAAGGACAAATCAATGGGCCTGGTCTTTTCCCCTTTATCCTTCCCCCTTTCTTCCTGCCTGGGTCACAGTAGTGACTCCTGGAGGTAGCATAACTCTCTTGCCAAAAAGGCTGAAAACTGCAGCCCAGGGTGTGGGGCAGGAGGTCAGAAGAAGCCTGGACCCTCGAGGTCTGGCTCGGGAGGCTGCACAGGCCCTGCACAAGGTGTCATATGGGCTTCATGACATTTCGATGAGCCACTGTTGTGAGATTCTGTAACAAGAGCTGGGCACATGGAGAAGCATGGGTACATAGTATCCTGGGACTTGTGGCATACGTGGCAGGAAGGAGGAGCCCACATAAGTAAGGCACAAGCACAGAAAAGAACCTGAAGTAGGTAGAAGTGGATATCCACTGGGAATAAACCTGAACCCCCAGGAAAATGTTCTTAATTTAGGGCATCTGTGGATAGAATTCACATGAATCCATCTTTATTTCCACAGACCTCTGAAATTTGTCATTTCCCCATATCGTGAATGTAAGGCAACACCGCACAGCGGCATTAGCAGTATCTGTGACCCGGTCGCCAGTAGACATAGCATTGTCCGTCTGCACATTTTGAATTATCATTTATGCTCATCACTACTTTGCAAGGATTGCCAACCCCACCGCTAGCTCCTGTTACTTGCTGCATTAGTAAAGTACATATTGCCATATTACATCCCCACAAACAGGGAAAAGTGGCAAAAGGAAACGATTCCTTGCTCATCACATCCAATTCCCCAAAGGGCCCAAGGCTACCTGAGTGAAACCTATGCACACAGTCCTTCTATACCTGATTAAATTAAAACCCAGCAAACATCTCTGAGGAAGCTGCAGCAGGGGCAGGCGAGGGATGGGATAGCAGCAGTCATGTCAGTGTCTGGGCACAGATTCTGTGACACCAAACTTTATCATGTTTCCAGAGTCATGATTTGAATCAAAGAAGATCTAGCCCCATGAAATAACGAGCCACACTGCCATGGAATGCTACATTTTAAAAAAGCAACTCTGTAATTTTTCTGACAAGTAATCCAACCATTTCCTTCAACAACACAGAGCATTCTGCAGCTACCGAAACCACCACCAGCTGACAAAATATCTGGGGAATTTTTAAACAGTCACGAGGCAGCTTGGTTGAGGGACTTCTGAGGTGGGGCTCAGAAGGGCTCAACATTCTCCTTTTGAGAACACCTCCGCACAGTGCTATAAAGTCTGGTACAGCAAATTTTTTAAATGCAATTAATAATTTTCACAGCTAAAATTTGTAAGACATAATTTTTTCCACCAAGAAAGTTTCTTTCCACAAATCAAGTGTAGGCTGAATAAATCCAGCACAGGTTGATGCAGGGGCCAAGCCCAGACCCATTAAAAGCAGTGTCTGTGAAGGTGGCGCCCCACCATTCGTCTTCTTTAAAGCTTCCCAGGGGGTTCTAAGGAGCAGTCACAGTTGAGAACCCCTGGTCTAATGGAAAGGGGGCTGCTAAGCCATCAGGAGACCTACATTCTAGTCCCAAATCTGCCACGGGTTCACTGTACGACCTTGGATGAGTCACTTACATCTCCCTAAACTGATAAGACCAGTGGTATCCAAACTGTGTTTCTTAGTTCTGAATAGGTACCTTAGGAAAGAGGAAGGTTAGTGGCTGCTGAAGTGATGAGTCCCTATGACTATTATACCAACCAGAGCAGCACAGTTTCATCAGTTACAAACATCAGGGTTTTGCAAAAGATTTTGGATAAAAGAATTCGACAGTTGAAAATAAAATTTTGAAAGCCTTTGAACTAGATAAAACCAAGCCCATCAAGAGATTTCAGAATCTTCACTGTCCTCCTATGGCAGGAACTTCAAGCGAGTGATATACTACGTGGGGAAATAACGACAAAGCGGGCTCTCACCACACACTCAGATGCCAGCTCAGCTATTAGGGTCTAAAAGACCACAAAGGCACAGACACAGCCAGTTACGGGGCCTAGAGCACCCTTCCCATCATTTGACAGGCAATATTCTAAATGTTTTACAAATATTCACTCATTTAATCCTTACTACAATCCTATGAATAACCACCCTATGAGGTGTGGTTACTATCCCCATTTTACAGGAGGAAAATGAGGGACAGAGAGGGTAACCACTCCAGGTTACCATCTATTAAGCGATGCAGCTGGGATCAGAGCCCACGCTCTAACGCCCCCACACTCCGCCCAGCCCTGGAGGGAAAGCTTGCCCTGATGGACACCTGGCTCACGAATCCACTTCTACACTCTGGAACCTGAGTTTTTCAAAAAAAAAACACAAAATCTGATCACTGTCTTTTACCTGCCTAACAACCTGCCCTGCAGGCTGACTCCAGCCTATGAGCCCAGGTTTGCAGGCTCTGATTCTCTCTCCATCTCTTACCCTATATCCCACCCACGCAAAACTACAATGCCGGCAGCTCACAGCAAACCACGACTACCCCTCCCCCTCCCCCTGTCTTTCAGTAATCACCTTAACTGTCACCTCCTCCTGGAAGCTCCTCCTGTGCCCACCCTGACTACAGCAGTCATCATACTGTCTGTGACTGTCTGTCCACGTGCTTGAGCAACGGTGGATTGAAAGAAAGAATATTCTGCGGAAAGGGAGCAACTAATAGGCAATGCAGGTGAAAAGAGAAAAAAAACAAACAAACATATATATGTATATGGAGGCCCATATGGACAGTGACCTGATTAAGGCCGACCCTGAGGGCTAGGTTCAGGTCAGGGTGAGGTTCTGGAGTCCAGCAAGGCAGACCAGGAGCCCCAGTTTGCTGCCTTGGGACATGAGGAGTAATGAGATGCCTCCGCCCCTGAAAGTGCTGAGAGCCAGGCTGAGGGAGCACGGATGCCGACGCGATCTGCAGGTGCACCGCGAAAAGGAAGCACCAGAATTTAAGGGGCTCACAGAGGTCTGTCCTGAGGCAAAGAGGGCCTAGGTCAGGGTAGTACCACTGGGCCAGGAGAGAGGACTTCATGAGACATTTCAAGGAAACATACGAGGTTGGAGTGAGCTATATGGTGTTTGAAATGGGACCGAGACATTAACAGAGAATTCAGATCTACTTTTGAAAGTATCATGATCAAACAGGCCGTGCCATACATGTATTCTGAAACGGATACGAGGACCCGATTCTCCCTCGCTCTCTTCTTTCCTCGAAACGGTGCCATCAGCTGCTTTCAGAGAAGAGTGCATGGTTTGAGGCATAAAGTCAGATCTGAGAAACCTGAGGAATGAACACCTCCTCAATGTCACACCAGCATCAAGGGACTACACTGACGTCAGGGGTCTGAGCTGGGAATAAGGCAGCTGGGGTTGGAGCTGGGAATCTACGAGAGAGGATTGAAAAATCCCAAGTTACGTGAACACAGTGCTTTTAAAGCGTCGCAAATCTGCAATTTCATTGCAAATACACCTGTATTCCGTCATGGCATAGAACCTTCAATCACCCCCTACTGCTCTGAAAGTACTTTTCTGTCCTCTAGATGCTCACATGGGCTCACGGGCTCCGCATGATCTACTTGCTGCCCCTCTCTTGCTCCCTGTCAGTGTTCGGGAACGCTCTCGTCCTCTCTTCTAACTCTGCCTCACCTGTAAGACTGTAAGTGTCATGTTTTACTTCTGTCTTCATCTTTGGCCCTCTGCTTGGAGAACTGCTTATCCTTCAGTTTTCAGTGGAAGCATCACCTCCCCAGCAAGCCTGCCTGGACCACCTCAGCCCCTGTACATCCCCTACAACAGTGTTTATCCCACTGGTGTGGAATTGCCGGACGTGTCTGTATCGGCCTACTCGGACACTCAAGTGTGTCTCATTCACTATGGCATTCCAGGGCGTCCCTGGTATAGAACTACTCAGCAACTACTAAAAGCTCAATAACTACTAAATATACAAAGAAAGGAAGGGAGAAAGTGTATTTTTTCATTCGTCTTTATTTTTTCAAAGCAACATAGCAGTTTAAGAAGTAAGAATTTTGGGACTTCCCTGGTGGCGCAGTGGTTAAGAATCCCCCTGCCAGCGCAGGGGACACGGGTTTGAGCCCTGGTCCAGGAAGATCCCACATGCCGCGGAGCAACTAAGCCCGTGCGCCACAACTACGGAGCCTACGAGCCACAACTACTGAAGCCCGTGCACCTAGAGCCCGTGCTCTGCAACAAGAGAAGCCACCCAATGAGAAGCCCGGGAACCGCAACGAAGAGTAGCCCCTCCTGGCTGCAACTAGAGAAAAGCCCGCACACAGCAACAAAGATCCAAGGCAGCCAACAATAAAAATAAATAAATAAATAAAAATTTTTTAAAAAGTTTTCCAGTTGCATTCTAAGTTATTTCCTTTACAAAAAAAAAAAAAAAAAATAGCCTTCTACGTAATTTATAACACACACACACACACACATACACACACATTCCCACCCCTTTTCAGGAATACATCTGCAATAAGACTAAGGAATATTCCAGAAGGTAACAAACTGGGAGTTTAAAGTTCATAGTTTCTCTTTTAGGATTTCACTAAAGTAGGCTCAATGTTATATCCTCCTTCCTCTAAAGTTCTAGAAACTGCTTTTTAATCATATTGCTTATTTTCTTTTTCCCATTTTCATAATCATATATAATGCCAGAACTTAGTAAGTTTTTGTTTGTTTGTTTGTTTTTAAGAAGATGTTGGGGGTAGGAGTTTATTAATTAATTTATTTATTTTTGCTGTGTTGGGTCTTCGTTTCTGCGCGAGGGCCTTCTCTAGTTGTGGCAAGACGGGGCCACTCTTCATCGCGGTGCACGGGCCTCTCACTATTGCGGCCTCTCTTGTTGCGGAGCACAGGCTCGAGACGCGCAGGCTCAGTAGCTCACTGCTAACACTTCCCACTCCAAGCAATGACAACTAGTCATATCTGACAATAATAATAACCATTCTAGCCAAAAGTATCTGATGTGCTCAAGGAGACAGCTGAAATATGGAATTATACTTGCTATTGTTAATGATGAATTGTGCCTTGAGATATAAGCTAATGGAAACAAGAATTCTCTGCTCTTAGCCAAGACACTAAATGGGTTACTGCATGAAAAACACACAGAACAATGGCTGGCATATAATCAACACCATGTAACTGTTAGCTGTTATATTTTAAAATATTGCCTTTTCATCTTTATTGTCTTTATAGTATATTTTAAATACTTAACATGTTTTTATAATTGTTAAATATATACTAGATGGATATTCAGTAGTATGGCTATATATCAATAAATGAACACATATATTAAGGGTATATACTCAAAAAAACTGTCTTTAACTGATGGCTTGGAGATGGCTACTCTAGAAACAGCTGTCCTACAGGAAAAAGTGGTGTCACCCTACTGGTTGCCTTCCCTGAAGACACAGGTTCACCGCTAATTTTACCCTCAGCTTCCTCTCCCTGTCCCAACCCACCAGGTATTCAGATAACCTGAGGACAGCATGAAAGGAATATCACAAATGTAGAAATCCCACTGTGGGTTAAATCCTTTGGTCAATTTTACAAAAGGCTCAGCATGAACATGGTATGCACTTGCGCGCCTCCTTTCTTGCTCGAGAAGAGGGATTACTTATTTTCCATTCGGGAAACAGAGAGCAGACATACTCCTTTGATCCCCACTATAAGCTACTATATGACTTCATTTCCACCAAGTTTCTGGCCAGGCTTCAAGGTATCACAGCAAGGATGATGATGCAGAATTAGAGTATCTGTTTTTAGGCATTTCATCCACAGAGCTTTCAACCACCAGTTCATGTGCTCTCACAGCAACAAAGTATGAGGCAGAAGAATAAATCAGCTGTTGATGAAGCTGAGATGTGGAGAAACTTCGTGACAAGTCCTTCCTTGGGCCCACATTCTACTGCTGTCCACTTGGAATCATGCCCATACAGCATAGTTAGTTTGTTTGTTCTTAACCTACTTCTCTTTCTGACTAAATTATTCCAATATTTTGTTCCCTAATGAGAAAGATCTCTTATCCTCATATACGTAAAAGAGCACTGCTTCCTTCTCAGGATCTGATAATACTAAACACAGATTTCTTTGGTTCGATTCTTCCACTTTATGAGACAATAAGATGTAGGATAAGTATGTTTGGTTTTTGTTTTTAAATGGCAATTTAGTTCCATATGTAAAAACACTATTAAATAAAAATGTCTGAGAGACGGAAAGTATAAAGTTGGTGATCGTTTTGGCTAAGTTGTGCTATGGTTTATTCTAGACTCAAAAATTAGCTTGGGAATGTTCTCAAACTATTATTCTATACCTCAAAAGCTTCTCCTTAAATTAGTTTACAGTAGACACACAAATAAGGCGAAATAATATTGAAATGCATCTGCAAACTCCACTGTTAGAATAACAACAGATAATATTAATTGAGCATTTACTACATGCCAAACACTAGTCTAAGTATTTTTCATATTTTTTAAAAATTAATTAATTTATTTATTTTGGCTGCATTGGGTCTTTGTTGCTCTGCACAGGCTTTCTCTAGTTGCAGGGAGCGGGGGCTACTTTCCGTTGCGGTGTGTGGGCTTCTCATTGCAGGGGCTTCTCTTATTGCAGAGCACAGGCTCTTGGCACGCAGGCTACAGCAGTTGTGGCACGCGGGCTCTAGAGCGCAGGCTCAGGAGTTGTGGTGCACAAGCTTAGTTGCTCCACGGCATGTGGGATCTTCCCGGACCAGGGCTCAAACCCATGACCCCTGCATTGGCAGGCGGATTCTTAACCACTGCACCACCAAGAAGTCCCACTTTTTTTTTTTTTTTTTTTTGCGGTACGCGGGCCTCTCACTGTTGTGGCCTCTCCCGTTGCGGAGCACAGGCTCCGGACACGCAGGCTCAGCGGCCATGGCTCACGGGCCCAGCCGCTCTGCGGCATGTGGGATCTTCCCGGAATGGGACACGAACCCGCGTCCCCTGCATCGGCAGGCGGACTCTCAACCACTGCGCCACCAGGGAAGCCCCCACTTTTCATATTTTTAACTCATTTAATTCTAAGAATCTTATGAAGTAGGAACTATTACCCCCAATTAGCAGATGAGGAAACTGAGGCATCGAGAGGTCATCTAACTTTCACAAGGTAACGTCTAGTGAGTCGCAGAGGTGGGATTCAAACTCAAGGCATTCATTATTGTCCAGTCAGAAGGCTTTTTCTACTTGCCATGGTTTCGGGCAAACAATGGTCTTCAATAATTTAGCAAGAAAAAAATGGACTATAAGGACAATAAGATGATGAACAATTTCATTTCCATTGTGTTCTTCACCTGAATCAGTCAGAGCTGTTATCCAGTTTCTGAGTCGACAGGGGAGACCGCTAAATAACTCCTAATTCAAAACAGAAATCCTAATGGAAATGAGAAAAATTTTAGCATCAAATTATATTGAAATTATACATCTCAACATTAGGAGTTGTTCTTCCTTCATTTCATACTTTTCCAAGGAGATTTTCCTGCCATATTTCCCAGCTGCTAAAGGATAAAGAGGCAGCATGTTACCAGTGTGTATAGGCTCAGAGGCCAGACTGCCTGGGTTGAACCCAAGCTCCACACTTTCCAGTTCTGTGCCTCGGTTTCCTCATTGGTAGAATAAAGATAAGAATAGTACATACTTATGTATTATGAGGTTAAAGGAATTAATATTGGCAAAGCATTAAGATCAGTGCTGTGTCTGGCACATGAATGCCGAATACTGGGTTTTTAAAAAATAAGAAGAAGAAAAGAAAATCTCAAGAGCTATTGCTCTTGCCAATGTTCCTCCCACCTAAAGCTCTGGGGAAATCAGACTACAAGTGAAACAAGGAGAAATTTCCATCTCAGCACCATTTATTTTCCTTTAGCCTTAAGATTTGCCACAGTGGGAAAATCTATTGAGGAACCAAGTTTGACTTGCATTCTCAGCAACTATGTACATCTTTTTTTTTTTTTTTTTTTTGCGGTACGCGGGCCTCTCACTTTTGTGGCCTCTCCCGTTGCGGAGCACAGGTTCTGGACGCGCAGGCTCAGCGGCCATGGCTCACGGGCCCAGCCGCTCCGCGGCATGTGGGATCTTCCCAGACCGGGGCACGAACCCGTGTCC
>NC_041219.1:80285302-80288519 GCF_002837175.3 Physeter macrocephalus | reverse complement strand
ACGAACCCGTGTCCCCTGCATCGGCAGGCGGACTCTCAACCACTGCGCCACCAGGGAAGCCCAACTACATACATCTTGGTCAAACCTGGTCTTCAGAGTGAATCAACACCCACTGTCAAGTTATTCTAACTGACATCAGCCTGAACAATTCCTAGTTGTAAAGTCATTCTTCTTAATCACTGGCAAGAGTTCTAATCCCTGGAACCAAGAGATAAGAGTTTTGAGAGAAACCACTGCATGCCCGCTTCAAAAAATCTAAGTAGATAAATGGAAAGGTTATGTTTTTCTTGACATGCTCAGAACAAAGACCTTAGTTGAGAGGGAAAATTTAGAGCAATAAACACAATGAGAGAAATAAAAGGACGCTCCTATTGTTTTTTACAGCTGACATCGCTGCAGGAAGCAGACAGCCAAACGTGGCCAAATGCCCCAGAAGGGAGGCCACTATGGAACCACGGGAAACCTTCATTTAATGTTCTGGGGGGGTGGGGCGGGGGCGGGTGACTGAGTCCTTCTTACAGAAAACAGATAAAAAGAACAGCAAATCTTCACTCCAGAGAGTTGAAATAGTCCCTTCTCATTTCCTTTTTACCTCTCCCCACCCCAATTTGATCCTATTTGCCTGGAATCCCCACAGTGCTGCCCTGTCCTCTGCTGAGAAAGATAATCAGCTTTCCTCTTCCCTGCTGATGAACTTGGCCGTGATGTGGACACAGCCATCTCCTGTTATTGTAATTAGACACTGAACTAACAGATACTGAAACCACATACCTTGATTTGTTTTGACTAAAACAACATAAGGGGGCTCTAAAGGAAATAAGACTTAGAATGTGTATGTCCACAAGATTCGTCTTAAGCCAAAAATAATCTCTTTCAAAACAGGGAGTCAGATGTGGGCGGAGAATGTCCTGGTTATTGCCACAATGCCCTATCTCCCACGTACACATCTTACATAAGATCATCTTAATACTAAGGTTGTAAGATGCTCTTAAGAGTGAACTCTTTCTCCCTCCCCAGAGAAGCGATATAAAATGGTCCTCTTTTTATCCCATTCCTAGAATGACTAGGTACCTGGGAACTGAAAAACAAAAGCTCTTGGAAAAGCAGTTTTCACTTGCGGTGGCAATCAGTACAATAAATAAAGACTTCTTAACACCTTTCAAATTAAAGGAAAGAAAACCTAGTAATGGTGATTAGTTCCCACAAGTCATGATCAGGTGAATTAAAAAGGCTTCAGTAGGAGGAAGGCAGGAGGATGCTGGGGGAGAGGGCGTTGCCCTCAACAAGCTTACAGCATTTTCCCAAAGGGACGATTCTATGACAATGTCTTTCAGAAACGCTGGCATTCTAGATTCTCTTCCTTCCTAGCTGTATACCCTATGTCCCCAAACAAATAATCAGAGGCGTAGGAATGTTGAGAGGACTGCACATTGCCACGGAGTATCGATTTCCTACCTGCCTAACTGTGGGCTAAAGGTTCTTCAGACACCACTACCCAATGTGATGCCGGCACAGGAAAAGTCCACCCCCAACTTGTCACAGAAAACATCCTTCTCTCCTTCATAGCCACTTCATATCCAGAGATCTCAAAACTTCTCTTCCTTATCCCTCGAAAAGAGAAATGTTTCTTTATTTCACTAATTATCAGTTACAATCAGTAATTCACCATATCCCACTGCATTTCTTCAGGCTAAAAAACTATATAGCACAGGGGCTTCCCTGGTGGCGCACTGGTTGAGAGTCCGCCTGCCAATGCAGGGGACACGGGTTCGTGCCCCGGTCCGGGAGGATCCCACATGCCGTGGAGGGGCTGGGCCCGTGAGCCATGGCCGCTGAGCCTGCGCATCCGGAGCCTGTGCTCCGCAACGGGAGAGGCCACAAAAGTGAGAGGCCCGCGTACCGCAAAAAAAACAAAACAAAACAAAAACCTATAGCACGCCTGTGCTCCACAACGGGAGAGGCCACAAAAGTGAGAGGCCCGCGTACCGCAAAAAAAACAAAACAAAACAAAAACCTATAGCACAGAACACCTTGGAACTCTTTTCTTTGTATTCCTTTTAAGTTTGATGACTTTTCTCGAACATGGCTTCTTCTGCTCCTGACATTTTCCTTTATATGTAGATGGAACCTGAAATTAATTTGCATTTTCTTTCTTATAAGTAAGGCGCTGCTGTCAAGAGCTCACCCAAATACAGGAAACAACGCTCCTTCAGCAAATGCCTCGTGGAAGCTACAAGAAGCAAAACAGAGTGTATGTTATTTTATCCACCAAAATCTTTTTTAAGCTTGTTTTAAAACAGGAGGACTAATTTGACTCCTTTGGCTACACAATTACTTGTACTAATAGGATAAAATAATTCTCTATAAGTTGGCATGACGGATGGCTTAAAGCTGACAGGTACATACTGCTATATTTAAAATGGTTAACCAACAAGGACCTACTGTAGAGCACAGGGAATGCTGCTCAATATTCTGTAACAACCTCAAGGGGAAAAGAATTTGAAGAAGAATAGATACATGTATATGTATCACTGAATCACTTTGCTGTACACCTGAAACTAACACAACATTGCTAATCAACTGTACTCCAATATAAAATAAAAAGTTCAAAAAGTTTTAAAGTTGTCTTATAAACTTTATACCAATCAATAATTATTTGTAGTGATAAATAATCCTCTCACTGCTACCCAACTACCCTATGTTATCAAATACAAGGTTAGGCTCCTGCTGAATTGAATTCCTTGCACATCACTGATCTTTCTTTCTTTCTTTCTTTTGGCCATGCTGCATGGCATGCGAGATCTTAGTTGCCCTACCAGGGATCGAACCTGCGCCCCCTGCGGCGGAAGTTCAATCTTAACCACTGGACCACCAGGGAAGTCCCTCCCATGTTTCTAACATATAAAAAAATTCCTGTGATAATTCCTCTTTTCATGGTGAGTCTAATGTGACTTTACAGGAAACTTCAGGCTTTCTTCAATCTCCAAGTAAGATGAAGGTGATATTATACGTTAAAGAAGTCTTTTGGAAATATTTAGTTTGACTGTACGAAGTTTGCTGGGGATTAAGAGGTCAAAAGGGGGCTTCCCTGGTGGCGCAGTGGTTGAGAGTCCGCCTGCCGACGCAGGGGACACGGGTTCGTGCCCCGGTCCGGGAAGATCCCACATGCCGCGGAGCGGCTGGGCCCGTGAGCCATGGCCGCTGAGCCTGCGCGTCC
>NC_041219.1:80272994-80285157 GCF_002837175.3 Physeter macrocephalus | reverse complement strand
GCCCCAAAAAAAAAAAAAAAAAAAAAAAAAAAAGAGGTCATAAGGGAGGGAGAAATTCATCACATGTATTCTGGAGAGCGTCCACGCATCTTCCTTTTCACCATCCTTCATGTCTGTCAACTCTCTGTTTGCAAATGAAATAATGATGCCACTATTTATCCTGTTGCTGCATTTCTTGCTTATAATAATAGTATTTGCCATTTTTTCATCCTTATCTTTCTTGACCTCTCTGTGGCCCACAGCATTGCTACTTATGCTCCTGACAACTCCCCTCTCTTCTTGGAATTCCTTTGGGCTTGTAACTCCTGAATTCTAAGCCCCCCTAGACTTGCTCTGAGCTCCAATCCTTCAGCTCTAACTTCCTACAAAACACTCCCCACTGGAAAGTTAGCATCCTCAAGCCTCAAGTCGCCATTTCCGCCCATCTCCTCACCTTGAACCTGTGCCTGCCCCAGGGGTCCACTTTCAAGGACCAGCACCCAGCGGCTGAAACCTGGCATCTCCCACTCTCCCCTGCCCCACATAGTTGGTCACCTGGTCACCTCAACAGAACCTCTCACATCATCTCTTCCGAGCCTGCCCCTTGCTCTAATCACAGCCTTATTTCGAGCTTTCATCATTTCTCACCCAGATTTCTGCACGAGCCAGACTCCTAGGTGTCCCAGCCTCTAGGTGTGCCCCCCTAGTCTTCCAAGTCAGCCTGCCCACTGTCATGAGTCCGTTATGCCCTTGTCTAAAGTCACTGGTTAAAATTCCAGCTTATTAGGGCATTCAATGGCCCTCACGTGTGATGCCTGCTTGCTGTTCCTGTCTCATTCCCCTCCAAGTGACTACACGTGCTCCCAAACACGGGAAGACACGCCCCACGTACTCGCGCGCCAGCCTGTCTCAGCATTTGCACGTTCCCTCTGTCAGGAGCTCCCCTTTCTCTTCTTTGCTTGGTTAATTCCGACAGCTCAAATGTCACTTCTCCAGGGAGCCTTCCCTCACCTGACCCAGCCCATCCCCTCCACTGTTCCCCAAGCCACCAGGGGCCAATCTGAGCTAGGCGTCCACACAGCCTGGACTTTTTCTCTTTCTCCTAAAACTCACTCCACTGTAGTGTGCTTATCGACGCTTCCTCCCCTCCCCAACTCTGCTCGAGGGGGATGGGAACTGTACTGAGCTCATCTCCTCAGCCCCAAGGCCCAGCGCGCGCACTCAGAGCTCAGCACACATTTGCTGGGTGAAGGAAGAGAATCGCAGGGGGAAAGGGGGAGACCCACCTTACTTGTCTCCTGCAGATGTTTTCTTGCCCTGGGCCCTATGCTGTCACTGCCCTCTCCTCAGTGTCGCCATATCTGAGTTAAGGGATGGCTTTACATGGCAAAAATCACCGGCCTCTTTTAAGCAGTATATCCAGTGACCTCTGCTAGCAAACCGTTCATTCAGCGCAGCAGCCAAAGTCCTGATAACGGCCTTGAGGTCCTGCCACTTTGTCTCACTCCTCTATAACCTTTCTGACAATGTCACCTGCAATCCAGGCTTTACTATGTCTGCTCCAGATGCATGGGCTTCCTGGCAGATTCTCTGAGAAACTGCCAGCCTGTTCCCGCCTCAGGGTTCTTACGGTGGCCTAGGATGTCAGAATGCTCTCCCTCCCATCAGCTGCCCTTTCAGGTCTTTGCCCCAGTGTTACATTCTGACACCTCCTTTCACCACCCTGCGCCTCACGCTTCCTATTATTACTGCTTCCCTGCTTTGTTTTTCTCCGTAGTGTTTATCTGCCACGCTATATATTTTGTTTGTCGCCGTCAAAGAACGCAAGCTCCCTGTAGGGAGGGACTGTTGTCTGTTTTATTCCCTGCTGAATCCTCAGCATCCAGTTCCTGGAACACAGCCCGCACTCAGTGAGTCACCTGGCACGCTAGATTACACTTTTCAAGCTTTTAGAAAGGAGCACAAACAACAACAATGAAACAGACAACCTAATTTTAAAATGGGCAAAGGACCTGAACAGACATTTCTTTAAAGAAGATACATCTGGCCAATAAGAAGCACATGAAAAGATGTTCAACATCGCTAATCATGGGAAATACATACCTACAATGAGGTACCACTTCACACTCATTAGGGCGGCTATTATTTCAGAAAAACAGAAATTAACAAGTGTTGGCAAAAATGTGCAGAAATTGGAACCCTTGTGTACTGCTGGCGGGAATGTAAAATGGTGCAGCTGTTGTGCAAACCAGCGTGGTGTTTCCTCAAAATATTGAACAGGATCACCGTATCATCCAACAATTCCACTCTGGGTGTATATTCAAAAGCATCGAAAGCAGGGACTCAAACAGGTATTCAAACACCCATGTTCATAGTGGTAATATTCACAATAGACAGTGAAAGCAAGTGTCCTTTGATGGATGAATGGATAAACAAAATGGTATGTATGCACACAACAGAGTATTATTCAGCCTTAAAAAGGAATAAGATTATGACGCATTCTACAACATGGATAATCTTTGAAGACATTATGGTAAGTGATATATGCCAACTACAAACAGACAAATATTATATGATTCCACTTATAGGAGGTCCTTAGAGTAGAGTCAAATTCACTGGGACAGGAAATAGAATGGTAGTTGCCAGGGACGGGGGGCGGGGAGGGGAAGGGGTACTTAGTGTTTAATGGGTACAGAGTGGCAGTTTGGGAAGATGAAAAAGTTCAGCAGATGGCTGATACTGATGGTTGCACAACAGTATGAATGTATTTGATGCCACTGCACTATACACCTAAAAATGGTTAAAATGGTAACTTTTATTTTATGTATAATTTCCCACAATTAAAAGGAAAAAGGCAGCACAGCTCTTGCCTTAAACTCTAATGAGTAGCCTAATATATAAGGCAGGTGGAAGCGAAGCTGCTGTGGCCAAAGCAGGAATGCAGGGGGAGAGGTGCCGGCTCTGCATGGCACGTCCTTGCTGCCTCCTAGTGGCTCATGAACCCCACAGAGGTTCAGAGCCATCACAAAGGAGGGCCCTGGCTCCATCCTAAAGGGCTTATGCACTGGTTTCACTGTTCTTAAGGAAAGAAAGGTAAAAAGTTACTCCTGGTTCCACTTCTAGGAGGAACTTAGCAACAAGGGAAAAACGCCATCACCCACAGGCCTTCAGCCAAATGTCAACACTGACTTAGTTTTACAGAAATCACTTTATAGGGGCTTCCCTGGTGGTGCAGTGGTGAAGAATCCACCTGCCAATTCAGGGGACATGGGGTTCGATCCCTGGTCCGGGAGGATCCCACATGCTGCAGAGCAGCTGGGCCCATGCGCCACAACTACTGAGCCTGCTGCTCTAGAGCCTGTTCTCTGCAGCGGGAGGAGCCACCGCAATGAGAAGCCTGTGCACTTCAACAAAGAGTAGCCCTTGCTCAATGCAGCTAGAGAGAGCCTGCATGCAGCAACAAAGACCCAAAGCAGCCAAAAATAAATATATAAATAAATATTTTTTTTAAAAAAAGAAATCACTTTATATCCAGTGGCAGAGGAGACCTGCCAGGGGAAAGAGCAACATTAAATCACTGGCACCCATACCCAATTATCACTAATGTCTCACATTTTCTGAGCCCTTTTCCATAAAAACTCAATCTTCGAAATAAGTCCATCAAGAAGGTACGAAAGACATTGTGTGATCTCCAAATGAATGAAAACTCAGTGGGCATTATCCACAGAGGATTACAGAAGTAGAACTGACTTTAGGATAATAATCACTAGCATTGATCAAGGATTTATTCATGATGACACTGGCTCAGGACTTTACATGGACTGTTGGATTTCTTACTTGCAACTAGCCTCTTCCACTGTATTTGGTAGTTACCATTATTATTCTTCCTTTTTAGAGAAGAGAAAGGGTGAGGCTCCAAGAATAAATAACTATCCCCAAATTGAACAGCTTTAAGCAATGGACTGTTCTGAAACGTCTTACCCCAGAAGACCATGCACTTAACCAGTATTATTTTGTCCTGCCCGTCTGGGTCCCTGACTCTCGCTTTTTGGGAGAGGCCTAATCAGTGCTTCCTTCAGCCTTGAAAGCAAGTACAACTGATGAATCTCCATAGGTCACTGTGTTTTCTAACCCTAAGTTGAACTAATGCTAACAAAATAAATCAGTACTCTTATTCCCTAAGCGTAAATGCAATAAGACACTATCACTTAGACTAAGAAGAGATTCCTAGATCCTTTACAATCCTATAAAAATTTACATACAAAAATATCCTAAGACCATTAGAATAAATAGTCACACTGGGGTCATCCCATTTAATGTCTCTTTTCTGTAGGACTAAATCTGCTGATGGACAGAGTGCTGATTATCCCCTATACTTTTCTGAGAGCTTCTTCAGAACTTTCTGAGGCTGTCTGCTTTGTTCTGCAGAAACTGGAAAGAGGAGAAACGCTCTGTGGTTTGTCAACAGGGCATTCGGTCTACAGGGCTGCCCCATAGGATGCAAGGGCTTTGGGCCAGTTGATTTGTCAGAGCATCAAGCAAGGCTCCAACTGGGCAAGTCTAAGGGGTAGGCAAGGGGAGGAGAGGGACAGAGTCATGCGTGGCAGGGCTGCAAGCCGATGGCTAGAGTTCCTCTCACTCCTTTGGAGAGGCTTCCAGGGACTATCTCCTTCACAAAAACTTTGAAGTGGCTTCTTGAAAACCACCAAACATATATACTAATTCTTGCAGCAAAACTCATATATGATATGGGTGTTTTCTTTAAAGGTTTAGAACCTAAACACCAGCTGTTCCATTTATTTGTTTGTCTGTTTACTTTGGCCATGCTGCTCGGCTTGCGGGATCCTAGTTCCCCAACCAGGGATGGGACCCGGGCCCCCAGCAGTGGAAGCACGGAGTCCTAACCACTGGACCGCCAGGGAATTCAACACCAGCTCTTCCTAACTCCATGTGTCACCTTCGCTGTGGTGGTGTGATACCCTGAGCACAGACCTGCCACTCCACTAACTCTGGGGACATGGCTTTTCTCTCTTCCATTCCGAACATCCCACGGCGGGGCCACAGCGTGCATGTTCCTCTCACCCGAGAACGGGGGATGAAGGAGGGTCTTACCGAGTTCTCCTTCAGCTGCAGTCCCTCCCCGTTGGGAAGTGAGGACCGTCTCTTAGCTGAGTTCCTGTTTGGGGTTGAGGTAATGGCCCCTGCTTTCTTCTTCACGGTGAGCACCTCACAGCTGGCTTGGTCTTCATTGTGTGTGCTCTTCCCGGCATTGATAACCCTGGAGGAGAAGCCAGAAAAGCCGATCAGATGGAGTGATGTCTGGAGAGCTGAGAGCCCAGTCCCTCAGGTCAGCCCGGGCAGGCTTCACAACTGGCACAAAACGAATGCCCTACTTAATGCACAGGACCTTACAGGCTTGGTGGAGTAAATGGATTTTTTTTTAATGTAATTCTACTAGCATATGTTAAAACATTTGCTAAAGCAAGGTACTGAGGTCAGCTCACCTTCGCAGGTGTCTGATAGACGGGATCAACCCCACCAATCCATTTCTAGTCAAAACACTCGAGACAATCACTCTTTTTGCCAATTACATTGAAGACAGAGGGCTGGCTCAGGGAATTCTGTTGCATTTCTCCAAGTGATAGAGCAAAACCACCATCAATCTTATCAAAGAACAAGGCAGTAATTTACAGCACACTGTAAAATCCAAGAGAACACAGAACTATATTTCATGACTGCCATGACCACTTTTACTTTACACACGGAGAAGTGAACGGATCAAAGGTTTATTCTTTTAAAATTATCTTCACTCCTTTATCTTTTCTCATGTAGGATATAACACTCCTCACGTTGCATCATCACAACAGACTATAGGGCATGCTGATTTGTACGTCTGGCCCTATGATCTCATGGCATGTTGATATTCTTTGGCCTAATTACTAATGTTTGGAGCACGGGAATGCTTCAGAAAAACATGCTACATCATTCATAGACCTTTTTCTGTATCAGGTGACTGCAGACTGAACTCTTGGGTTTCGGCACCATTTTCTTATTAATTAATTAAGCGGCAGCTAAATTAGTTTTCCTGAAAGAGAGCTCTCCTTGATTTGCCATTGTCTGTGTTTTCTTTACAAAATTTCAACAGTGTCACAGTAGGTGACAGAGTGAGCGTGGAGGATACAGACTCAGCGGCAAGGAAAGAAAGATGCTTTTTTTCAAAATAAGGTAAGATAGATGGAAATCCACTTTAAAAGTGTGGTATATACACCACTCAGTCCTGCTGTACTCCCTCCTAAAATTAATTAGAAGATGATCATTTTCAAATGACTTTTTATAAAGAATTTAAAATTCTGAAATAATTATAAACTCAGAGTAAACTGCAAAAATAGTATAGAGAGCCTCATGCACCCTTCACCCAACTTCCCCCAAAAGCAACATTTTATATCACTCAAGTACAATATCAAAACAAGCAACTGACACTGATCCAGCACTGGCAACCAGACTGCAGACCTTATTCAAATGTCACCATTTTTTATATCAAATGGCTTTCAGTATTGAAAACTGTATACACGCTATAATCAAACAGGAAACAGCAAATTGAGATCAGGGAGTGTGTTTTGAACAGTCTTTTCTACCAAACCTTGGGATTCTATGGAGGTGTTTCAGATGTTTTAACGTTTACTTTAAATTTATTTTTTAAATGTATAAGCATTTTGGAAAAAAGTGCAATAATTTAGAAGTTGATTCCCATCTGTTACATGTGAACAAATACATGCTAGTCTATATATTTTGGGCAGCTTTGGCATAATAAGCCTTCTATCTTTTCTCTTGATTCGAAGGAGTATCTGTTTAAGAAAATACCATTTGAGGGACTTCACTGGTGGCGCAGTGGTTAAGAATCTGCCCGCCAATGCCGGGGACATGGGTTCAAGCCCTGGTCTGAGAGGATCCCACGTGCCGCGGAGCAGATAGGCCCGTGCGCCACAACTACTGAGCCCGTGGGCCTAGAGCCCGTGCTTCGCAACAAGAGAAGCCTCCGCAACGAGAAGCCTGCACACCGCATGGGAGAGTAGACCTCGCTCGCCACAACTAGAGAAAGCCCGCGCGCAGCAACGAAGACCCAACGCGGCCAAAAATAAATAAATTTTTTTAAAAATTTGCAATTACTTATGTATATGTAATAGGAAAAAGATCATAAAAGTCATCTACTATCTCCGCTATTTCAAATTTCTGTTCACTGAAACTGCTTTATCATTCTTCCTGAGTTTATTATAAATTTCAACTTAACCATATTTTTATAAACGAAAGCCTTTAACTCATTTTACACAAAAGTTTTGTGTAAGATTCTTTTCTTTTTAAAGTAGATTGTTGCTTACAGAATATGAAGATCATTGTCCTCGCGGCGGGGGTGGGGCGGGGGGGGTCCTTCATAGGAGGCAGGGGGTCCCTGCTGATCTCTGTGAGGTCAAATCTGCCTCCACACCCTCTCAGGGATGAAGGGAGGAAAAGGTCAAGGTCTAGTTTTCGGCCCCACCTTCACTCTCTCTCCTCTAAGGAGGAGGCATATTCACAAGGTTTAAGAATACAATGCTGAGAACCTACTGTAGAGCACAGGGAACTCTACTCAGTGCTCTGTGGTGACCTAAACGGGAAGGAAATCCAAAAAAGAGGGGATAAACGTATACGTATAGCTGATTCACTTTGCTGTACAGCAGAAACTAACAACACTGTAAAGCAACTGTACTCCAATAAAAAAAATTAAATTTAATTTAAAAAGAATACAGTGCAATTCTTGACGACACGATGAAGACACACACTACCTGCATAAGACTACTAACACCACTTTGCTTGCTGCCCCAGCTACGTAAGTTATCCCAAGTTCCACAGCCAGGAAGGAGCGCTGCTGTGATTCAGAGTGAGGCCTCCTTTGACCCCCAGCCCAACCTCTTCCTATTATACACGGGGATTTGCATCAGTCAGTGGGAGGACCAGCTGGACTGCGTGGGGAAGCATGGACTAAGCAGATTAGGCAAGCTCGGGTCCGTGCCTGAGAGAAAGGGGATTCTCTCCCTGCTTCTCTAGCTATTGGAGAAGGCACCCAGAGCAAGGATGAAGGATGGATGCTTCAGGTCTGCCTGTCTCTAGAGGAGCCCACGTTTAGTCCAGGTGTTTGCAGCTGGAGCTCCTAATACAGAACGTTTCCCTTTCACATGGATTTTTGGAGAACCAAACCAGGCAGAGGAAGGAGATTTGAAATACCACCTGCCTCTTCTCTGTCGCTGATAGTGAATTCCCAGCAACATGTTTGGGGCGGATGGTTCGCTGGTGATGTTACACCCCCGTGGTCACCCACTAACATCTTCCCCAGGGAAAGCCGAAGTGGAGGCTCGGCTAGGAAAACAAGTTCGTGACAACCGTCCCCTCCACACTGTCCTCTGAACAAGATCTGAGCTTCTATTTCTGGAACTTGGCATCACCCTGACCATTGGGACCTAAAAAAAAACCTGACTAAAGCATAACTTTAACAAAAAAAGCATCACTGATCTCCGAAAGCTACATGCCAGGCTGACTCATCTGCCACTGCTATTTTCCAACAGTCAACAAAGCTACTATAATTACATAAATCACGAATCACTGTCCCCTGAATGTGCTGTGTATCTCCTACCTCTCTTGGTGGATATTAAATTCCAAAGTTGACCTAACTTCAGCAAGAGACCCTAGAAACTTTATTTTATGCATGAGAAAGCCAGGGCCCGGGAATACTGTGGCTTACACAAGGTCACACAGCTAAATACAGCAGAGTCCCAGCTCTTTCTGCTTCAGCTCTCAGTTGTTTTATTTTTCTATTGTGTGTCTATTCTTATCGGCACTTGGTTGAGAAGGCTGTCCAGCAATGA
Source organism: Physeter macrocephalus (assembly GCF_002837175.3). Lineage (NCBI taxonomy): Eukaryota > Metazoa > Chordata > Mammalia > Artiodactyla > Physeteridae > Physeter > Physeter macrocephalus. Next base: position 80,276,281 of record NC_041219.1, on the reverse strand, counting down.
CTCATCAAAGCCAGGGAACCGTGAAGAACAACCAAGGGTGGACTCCCTTGGCCATTTCAAGCAAATACAGCTCTTGAATGACGCTGACGAAATATCAAAAAGTCAGAAACGTCAGCCTAGAGGGAAGACAGCAGCCCCAACCCTGGAAGCCTGTTTGGTCAGATATCTGATTATTATCCAGATGACAGTCATTTTAATTAAAGCCACTGCCTTTTTAAAACACACAACTGCTATCCAATATTTCATATTATTTCAAATTCCTGACTCAGTACAGCTTGAGTAGAAAGACCCGATCCTTCTCAATTTATTTTGGCTTTAAAAAGCTTGACCTCTATCAACTTAAATATTTCATTTTGTTCTTCAAAGGCAAATGCTTTGTTTACTAAATATAAATAAAACCTCCAATTCCTCTAAAAGTAAATTGAGAAAAACTGTGTTTCCTGAGTTCAGAAGCATCATTCTGCCAATAGGTTCAATTTTTTTTTTTATGTGAGCAACTATATCAGTAGCTACATTCCCTCCTTATCATAGGCTCCAGCAGAAAGTCAGCACTATCTTGAGATCAACAGGAATGACTTCAAGATGTCCTTTCTTTAAGCAATACCCACCGATGATGCTTATTTGGAAGGCTTAAAGACAAAACATTGGTGGACCATGAATCATCATCTCTTTGGTGTCATTATTTTCCAATTTCCTACAAAGGGGGAGAACATCTTCCTTGAAATTAAACTGGAAGTAATAAAGCACAATGGTTAAGACGATGGGCTATCTCCCCAGAACATAGCACACAGCAGGTCCTCAACAAACGTCTGCTGAAAGAATGAATGAATGAAACCAGACAGAAATCAACTCTGCTACTTCCTAGATATAGAGTAATAACAGTATCTTACCCTTGTTGAGAACTAATTATGTCCCAGGGACTGCTGTTAGCATTTTACACGTAGTAATTAACTCATGTAATCCTCTGTGAACTCTAGGAGTTGGCCACCACTGCTCTCCTCTTTTTAAAGTCACAACTACTGGACAGCAGAGTGTTTGGTCAAGTTGCTTAACTTCTGCAAACCTCAGTTTCTTAGTAGTACTTCTCAGATTAAACTCTGGGAGTTGCTAAAATATATGTGTTCGGGAGAGGGGATATTAGTCACCTAAATTAAAGAACTGGGAAATTCTGAAGTTAGGGTTAAAATTCAAGTGGGAGAATTGTGAGACGATGAAGGGGAAGGTTAACTACTATGTCTTCAATAGGGAAAGTTTACATCCAGTTATTTCTTCCCTTAGAAGATCAGGATATGTTGGCCCTAGGAGAGAGACACGTGACAAAGTTAAATTCAATTATGGACTGCGTTAACCTACCAGCCTACCCTCAATCGGACAAAACACCTAGATTTTTTTTCCCCTTGTAAAAACAGGTAAATACAGAATTTTAAGGTCTTGGAAGTCCAAAATCCTATGCGTGTATCAGATACAACTGGAAGCTATGACCTGAACACCAGGCGTGAACGTGACCATGAGATTTGTAGCAGTAGAAGACCCTATTTAAAAAGAGCAAGAGATTCATTCTGTGCTACTATCACACACTTGGGAAACCTGTTTTCCTTCTTTCTGTTTGTAAAATATTCTAGTCACAAATTTTTTAAAAATCAACTCCACCTGAATTTCAGCAGAAAAATCCTGGTTTTAAATGGCAACTGTTAAATTATCAAGCTACCTGCCTTCTCATCTGCTCAAAATCTTGACCTTAAGGACATTCACCTGATAATACAACACACAGAGCAGGTTCCTATCACTAAATTCAGACGAGTAACTATTCTCAAGTAGTGAGCCCCTGTCACAACAGCCACTGATCCCAGAGAACTGACAATGGAAACATTTTCAAAAGGATTTACAGGACAGTCAATCCACAAAGGATAGTCACAGTTGATAATGTTTTGGAAGGATTCCCACATGTCACACGTGTCAAGTCATTCATTAGCAACCCCTCCCCCCTTGGCAACTCAGCAGAAGAACCAACAGAGACAATGGTCAGGTAGACCAAGTTCAAACTTGCTGTCTGTTCTCAGGCACAGTAAGTTTACTTTCTGTCTCTAAAATGGGGATGATAACTGTCACTTCCGATAGACTTAAGTGCCCTAGCATAACAAGTATTTCACAGTACACAGTGAGTACTCAATATTATTATTTAATAAAAATATATCCAACACAAGCTAGCTGCCTCTTGTGTTGGGCCCAGAGGACTTTATCAAGTTATGTGAGTTTGAGGGGAACCTCTTCTTCCCTCTTCTTTCTATCAGTGTCCGTCTGCCAGCCTAAAGGACACAGGGTCGCATCCAGGCATCCAGAGCCTACAAGAGGCACGGCATGACACTTCCCTGAAAACGGACCTTGAGCAAGGCCACCCGCTCCTCTGAGCCCTCTTCTCAAAGTGGTTGCGACACACAAGCCACCCATGTGACAGTGTTCTGTACACAGGAAAGCGCCACACGGTTGGGAACGTGCTACTTCTAGGTTCCCACCCAGATCTGCCCAACGAGGCCAGCTCTCCCCAGGCTCCTGGTCTCAGAAGCTCAGGTCCCAGACCCACAGAAAAATAACAAAGAGAGAATTTGGTTGGGTTTGATGATTTTTTTTTTTTTTTGGTATTATTCTATTGCTTTGTTTTTAAAGGAAATAAAATCCTGGACAGTTCAGACTAAAAAGTTTACACGAAGTGTTAATACCGCTCAACAGCCAGTAATCACACTGAGTAATAAGGAGCAAGCATTTTAGAAAGGCCATCAGGTGAACTGAGCTGTTGCTGACTCATACACAATTGAGAAGCAGCCAGCAAAAGGCTGTAGGGGGAAGGGTGGGAAATCAATCATTTACAGGAGACCAAATACAGCGATCAATTATTAAAATTCTCTTTTCTAGGCAACCCCACAGGCAATGTTTCATGTGATTCTCTGAAGTGGTTACTGACCACCCAGGCAGGCTGGAACATAGGGACAACTTAATTCCTAGCTCCAAGGGCGTTAATAACCTCTCATTCTTGGTGTACTAGAAAACCAGGGCTCTGACCAGGAACAAAAGCCTTCGCTAACAGCCATCAGCAAAAACAGCCAGAACATCCATCAAGAATGGATGTTCCAGGCTTCCCTGGTGGCGCAGTGGTTGAGAGTCCGCCTGCCGATGCAGGGGACACGGGTTCATTCCCCGGTCCGGGAGGATCCCACATGCCGCGGAGCGGCTGGGCCCGTGAGCCATGGCCGCTGAGCCTGCGCTCCGCGACGGGAGAGGCCACAACAGTG